>NC_138145.1:5658561-5941061 GCF_964199315.1 Orbicella franksi | reverse complement strand
GAACGGACAGACGAACAACTTGCTTGAATTTCACTTTCATTGACGGGCTAACCATCGCTTTCCATATGCAGCTCTGTAAATTGCAAACCAGCTGCTGTTTAAAGTTTCGACAAGGTCATTTTTTTGTACCCAAAACACTATGTTGAACATTGGACGAGCCACACGGAAATGCATTTTCTATAGCGCATCCATGTCTTGGTTAACTAAAGCCCTACAGAAATTTCTTTGCCGAAAACCGCATTTGTGATATACATGAGGTGTGAAGCCAAGTTTCCTAACGTGCAACTTGAGACGTTCAAGTGCTTGTTTGAAGCTAACTTAGCTTCTAGTGTGAAGCCAACAACTAATAAACATAACATGAAATTACAGTTAACATCACAGTGCAGACGCAGTGCCAAACTCTTTGACACATAAAACATTCAAACTGATTTAAACATTACATTGATTGATCTGCTTGTCAAGTATTTAGCATACCTATCAACTTATAAAGAGTGGAGTTGTAATGAACTCATCAAAATCTAAGTCCTAGAAAGTGCTGGAAACTGTTTAGAGCCACCTTAAGTGGGTATCTAGCATACCTGTTACATTCCCTTACTAACCTCTTCCTTTCATGAAACATCCAAAGGCCTCGTCCCACGTGGGAATTTCCTTATGATAAGGCATGTTGTGAAGATGATGATAGTAGGACACAAACGCATCTTTAGGATTGCGCATGACATAAATGTAGCGAGGCTTGGTAGTTTCATCGTGGCCCTTGGGAACCATGTGATACGGAAGATGAGTTTTAAATACACGTGGGGCAGGAAAGCTGCTAAACATCTCCTCTATTGACTCCACGTCGTTCACGGTATAAGGATAGGATCTGTGAGGCAAAATCATTCCTTCGATATAAGGCACTCTTTCATCCAGTCGACCCTCGCAAACTGTACCGTCGTGAATTATCTGCCAAACTATTTCCTGAGTCCATGTTGAACCTGCAATGATAACTTAGATCATTAGAGCAGATTCACATACTTTTAGTTAGTTCATAAGTCTTCAGAGACGAGTGTCCTTGAAGGGTAAATTTACCTTTTTCGCTGCCTGAAATTTGGCAACTGTGTCTAAGAATCGAAGACTATACGCAAAATCTGGAAACGTTCTTCCAGCGTTCTTAACATCGAAAACGTGTTTTGCAAATCTAAAAATATCTTCTGCTGAAACTGTACCTCTGTAAGATTTTCTTCAAGTATGGGAGGGAGGGGGGTATGATAATCTCATAAACATCCTCTATTTGTCACGCATGCGCCGCTCTCCCCTTATTCTTAACCCAATTGTGAAGTGAAAGGAACGGTTAAAATACATAAATAAAACTTTTTGAAATGTTTACAATACAAATGAACTGAGCGATACGTGAGTTCTGATCCACCTTTTTCCAACCGAACGTATTTCCAAAAAAATTGCCTCCTGCATTGGCATCTTGAAGTGAAGCAGGTCTTTTGTTCCTTTTGAAACGCTCCTATGCATCTATAATGCTTTAGTTCAACCTCATTTCGATTACTATAGCGTCCTATGGGGTAACTGCATTCCATTAAACTACAAAGACTACAGAATCGCACTGCGCGTATTTTGACCTCTCCTTCATATGATGCCAATGCGGATGATCTCTTTGTTAGACTTGGCTGGCAAAAACTTAATCTTCAACGAGAATTAAAAACAGCCACTATGGTCTATAAATCTCTAAATGGTCTCGCCCCTGATTATCTGAAATCAATGTTTACTGATCGGAGTGCAATATCTACCTATTCTCTTTGGAAATGTGTGGGCAAACTAGCTTTTCCAATCCCCCGCACCAATTTTCTAAAAAACAGTTTCAGCTATAATGGTGCGGTGCTGTGGAACAGCTTACCTACCAATCTGCGGCAAGCACAAACTCTTGCTAGTTTTAAATCCGGCTGAAGGGGTTTCCTTTTTCATAATAAATAAGTTAATTAATCACACGGCATTCATGGAAAACAGGCACTTCGTTATTCCTTTTATTTTTGTTGTTATTAGATTCAATTAGTAGTAGATTAGTATCTTAACAATGTAATTAATGCAATTTTAGTATTTACTTTAAGTCCTGATGTTTTACCCGTGTATAAATAAAGTTAAATAAATAAATAAATAAATAAAAACCTTGTTCATATATATTTCCAATCTGCGCACATTTAATGCGGAAACTCCGATTTAAAACATCAATTTGTTTGCGGCCAAATGCTTTGGGTTTTCTCTTGATCAAATTTTTCCTTACATTGAACACTTTCAAGAATTTTTTACTTTTCGGGAATTTGAAACAGGGATTGGATTTTGGTAAAATCTGCTCTTGAAAAAGGATCTTCCCCCAGTAAGTAACCAAACCAATGACCAAAACTGCAAGGGTTTCTTGCCTCCAGCCCCCTGTTGACTCTTACAGCTGCATTTTATGTTCATCATCGGGGAGATTTTACAGTTTGGTCGCAATTACATTGGAACTGTTCACATTTGCATAAAAGAACTACCTTTTAGGAAACTACTTAAAAGGCTTTGAACCTGATCTGGGGTATGACGCAATGAAGATATCATCCTTCCTGGCAGGCAATCTTGTTAACGCTTCCACCTTTTCTTCTGTGATGCCCAGACCGCACGGCCATGGACGTCCATGTATCATCACCACCTCATCCATATGTCAGCTTACTCTTCACTCGCGTTCCTAAAAAGTCAATGTATTTATAAACCCTCCTTGTATTAGCCTATTACTTGGGTACTGAGCGCAAACGAGCTTAGCGTGTGACTGGAAAAAGAGGCGAGTGATTTAGGGCGTTGACCCGACTGAACAATCGTCTGGAACACGCTTCCTCTTTACCTGATAAAAGCTCAACCTGTGTTGTTGTTGCTGGTTTTCGTTTTGCTTTTCTTTGCCTTCCGGATGAAAGTTATAACGGACATACCCTGGTAACGTTCCAGAAAAAAAAAACGCCCTGGATATATAATCCGGCTTTGTTCCTTCCTTGTGGGTTGTGCCTCTGGTTGAGGGTGATGGGTTTGGTCCTCTTTAGTCCTATCATTGTAGGAATCACTTTCGGTTCTGCGATCATTTGCGGTCCAATTTGGGGATTATTTGCTGTCCCACGATCATTCCACTGTCCACTGTGATATCTTAAGGCTAATTCACATTTGTGAGATAAGCACAAGCATAAGCACAATGATGTTCACACTAGCGACATACGCATGTGCAATGCGAGTCACATCGGAAGCATTCTCATCCTCACTTATACTCGTTTTAATATGTCAAAAGAAATAGTGGTTCGGGGAACGAAAATGCGTAGGTTGACAAACAAGACTGCGGACGAAGAAGCGTTGTTTACTGTGTTTATGGTTCTTCGACGAAGAAGGTGTCGAAGATGGTGACCACAATGTATAATAATTTGAATTATTGCGCTTACGCTGTGCTTATTTCACGCCAGTTCCCACTTGTGAAATAAGCATAGCGCTAGTGAAATAAGCATTAACGGAAACACAGGAAAAAGTTAAATATGTATTATTCTTGTGCTAATCCTTGTGCTTATTTCACCTCAGTGCAGACTGGCGTTTTCTTGTGCTTATGCTTGCACCTACGCTCGTTGACAGCACTGCGGGCATTTTGATGTCACGCCAGTCTGGAGTGAGTCACGCATAATTTTGATTTGACTACTAGATGGAGTTTGCTTCCTTTTTCATTTCTTTAAACAATTTCCACGAAAACTTCTTTCACTCAGCATCCAAGCAAAATACAAGGAGTTTTAATTTCACCAAATCGACGTCTACCCGAGTGTCTCTTGGGGTAGGATAGGAATTCAAGCTAATGAATTACGTATGATGATTCATACAATGATGCAATAAGCGTATTTGAATACCGACAGGCTTCTTCCAGAAGTTGTTTATAATTATTAATCGTCATCCGATTTAGATAACAAAAACTTTTATCGGTTTGCTCTGAATTTGATATTTAGTTCGCGATCAATGTAACGTTTACGGCAAGATAGAAATTATCGAACCACAGAATGCTAACTGCGTGTTTGGATGTCCTGGAATCCCAGATATACACTGTAAACAAATATGCTAACTTGCTCAAGTGTTGGCAACTTGACGAATCAGCGAAATGTTTTGGCGTCTTCTTAGTCAATTTTTGGGTGGCAAAAGTGAAAGAATCAACAAATATCTTGACATCTGCTGAACAATGCCGTCAAATTACTGGAAACAGTACGATTCTGTGACATAAGCGACCTTCTTGCGTCGCGTTGTTTGTTTTGAACGATATGCAAATCTTTCAGACTACGAATTGCGTGACGCGAAAGAAAATCGCGAGAACAAAATGACCGCGCGAAATCCTTTCGCGCGCTCCTCGCCCCGAGGATTTCGCGCGGCTATTTTTTTCTCGCGGTTTTCTTTCGCGTCACGCACGACGAACTAAGCGAAAAAGGGAGTACTCGTAGTCTATCTTGCTTTTTAACTGAGCCATTGTCGTCTATAAACTTGCAATTAAATGTGTATTTTGTATTGTGGCCCAGCATCTTCAGATTTTTTCTTTGTCCCACGCTCGTGACATGTTGATCAGTTTACTTTTCACTACTCGTAAAATACATCGAAGTTATGATTCCAGAAATGAGTTCATATGTACACTGGGCATAAGGATTATCTTTCCACAGTTGATCCCATGTGTACACATTGCACCAAAGTCTATGATTCAGAGATCATTTGACGAACCCAAATAACAGCGTAGTTATAATTTGTTACTATTTCACCCGCTTGCTGCTTGTCTCTTCGTGGGTGGAAATATTAACTTTTAAATTTTAGAGCATTGAAAATTTTCCAACCAATTTCCAACAATTTTCAATGCTCTAAAATTTTATTTTATCGTAGGTATGTTGACGACACTTTTTGTGTATTTCACTCGGAGCACGATGCTGTTATATTTTTTTGACGACATTAACTCTAGGCACCCCACCATAAGGTTTACTATGGAAAAAGAACTTAATCGCAAATTACCCTTTCTAGATGTTCTTATTGATAATAGTGACACTAATTCTTTCCTAACTAGGGTTTACCGTAAGAAAACCTTTACTGGGTTATTAACTAATTATTTTAGCTTCACCTCGTACTCATACAAAGTAGGTCTCATTAGCGGACTCTTGTTGACAGGGCCTACAAGATCAACAACACTTGGTTGGGGTTACACGAGGACATAACCAACCTTACTGAAATTCTCAAAAAGAACCTTTTCCCTGCCCATTTAATTGAAAAAGTGGTTAACCGTTACATCACTGGGACCCATAGCAATCATTGTCCCCGTGGCTACCCCCTTACCACCTCGCCCACGTTTTACTTTAAGCTGCCGTACATAGCCCATTTTCCTGTCATCACTCAGAAGAAGATTCGACACTTAATCAAGCGCTATTGTAATGATTTAGACATCAAATTAGTCTTTTCTTCCTTTAAGATGGGTAACCTTTTTGGTGTGAAAGACCCTTTCCCCGGCGGGCTTCGTTCACGTGTGGTTTATAAGTTTACATGTGCGGGCTGTAATGCCTGTTATGTCGGCGAAACCACCCGACATTTTTCCACACACGTACGTGAGCACTTAGCCGTTGATAAGGCCTCTCACATTTTCAAAAATCTTCAGAATTCTGAACGTTGTCGTTCACTGTGTTCAATAGACTGCTTTCAACTCAAGATAAAGGAGGCTATCCACATTCAAAAAGAACTACCTTGCCTCAATCAGCAATTACACCATGTAAATCTAAAATTATCCTTTTAATTTACACCTTTTCGCGTTCTTTTGTTACTATTTGTCTTAATTAGCATTTTTGTCTACTTATTATTCAACTTGCTTTGTAATCATTCAACTGAAGATGACAGAAGTTCTGTCGAAACATGTCTTGTAAACTTAAAAAATTGGTCGTTTTCCTTAAAATCTTTATGTTTAAAAATATGCAACTGTACAGCTGATGTGGACCTACTACTACTAAGTCTAAATAAGAGAAACAGAAATTTACAATACAATTGTCATAAAGCTAAAAATAGTATACAATAATGGTAAAAGGAGGGATCAAATAATTAAAAGGTATCTAAATTCTGGGTTCTTATTATAATTTACAGAACATCCCTTTTGGAAAACATCAGTTGGCAATAGGCTGTGATTCATATGACTGTGAATCATTGTTATGATTCCTGTCATGATTTCAACATGCCAGTTCGCATCAAAGCTATGATTCATATGATTGTAACTCATGGTTATGATTCCAGTCATGATTTTAACACACCTCAAGACACCATGGTGATGATTTAGAGAGGAATGGAACATACTATGCATGGTGTTTAGGGTACAGGTCAAAACATCATATGATTTGATACTATTCAAATACGACTATTGCATCATCACATGAATCATCATACTTGATTCATTTATAGCTTAAATTCCCGTGTGCAGACTTTTTACCAACTATGTACAAGATAAACTGCATGAGATCAATCCAGTTTACTCCCGCTTGTACTCTTTAGTTTCTGCCTTGCAACAGGTATGGAACACTCTAGAGAGACATGAACACGATCACATACGCAGTAACTGGGATCCTTGTGAGAACTGAGTAGTCCTAATACGTCAACATTCATAGTGCCGTTTTAATATGAGTGCCATATTTTTTAATATTATTTCGTTTCATCGTGAGCGATCGACCGAATACAATGTGCTACTGATTTTTACATAATGTAAAATGAATTACCTTTCTTTTCATGTTTTCGATTCTTCAAACTGCCAATGTAACTTCTCAGAAAATATATCTGTATCGGAAACTCCGACACATGAGCCAAAGAATCGCAAAGATAAGACGAGAAAATTCTACAGTTACGTGCTTTTGTTCCATTTCGTGTCGCCATCAGCTTAGATATTTAATTTCATTCAGTACAGACATGGCAATGAAACATTCCTTCCTACCTTTCTGTGATCACCTCCAGATGTTCGGCTTAATGCGGAATTGTGTGGTAAGTAGTTTATAGGTATTCGATATGTATCCGGGTAGCGTGATAATCGTGACCATTACTGTGTAAACAGACGTTTAATTACGTGACGACTACTAGTGTCTAGGCCGAAAAATACACTGGACGCCAATCAAAATACTCTGAGCGAGCTGGTACCGAGTTGGTACTTGTTACTTGTAACGCCTGCCTCTTTCTAGCTTTTAGCGGGAAATTTGCGAATAAAATAATCCGGTTCAGCAACCCACGCATACGGAAATGAATCCTTCTGTAAGTGAAATACGCCGAAGACAAATGCCTGACTCCTTTAATAAAAGGCTCCCTGAGCCAGCTCATGGATACAGAGGCGAATTCCAAGTTGACTTTTGCGTCTATGTCAAAACGAGTCTGAGTGGCTATTCGTATGAAATGTATGTCACCTGTACATTCACTCTCATGAAAATCGAGTCATCTTCATGTGAAACACTTTACAGGAGCACTCGTTCTGAAAAAGAGGCAAACGGCAACTTGGAAGTGGAAGTAAAGTCTGCATACGAGCCAAGTGGCCACTCGTGCGGTCGGCGCTTATCCTGGTTTCTGTTGCATGAAGCTACTAGGAGTATTTCTACTCCCCCCTGGGTGGGATTCTAGTCCATCGCAAGGTTACCCCTCAACAGTTAATTTGCCAGTACCCATTTTATACACCTGAGAGGAGAGAGGCACTGTGAGAGTTAAGTGTCTTGCTCAAGAGCACAATAGAATGTTCCCCTGCCAGGGCTCAAATCCAGACTTCTCGAAATAGAAAAGAAATACAGAAATCAAATAACAGGTTGTTTACACAGACTGCTTATGAATTTCAAAATGGATTTAATTAATTTTGATTGGAACAGGAACATTGTTATTATAATAACTTGTACATGATATAGCATCAAAGAATAACAACAGTCTGTTGCAAAATGAAATCATTAAATGAGAGTTCACCATATTCACCAGTCACTCCAAAACTGACACCTAGTCACTGGTGTTGGTTATAATATATGTATAATATTTTATTAGTGAGTCAGCAGTGCATTTTGGGTCAAGGTAATTTGGTTATAGTCCTTGTTCAGTTTTTTTTTTTTTTTTTTTTTTTTTTTATTGCAACACAAAGGACACTACTAACAAAACAAGACAACACTACTTACAATACCACTAACGATAAGTTACTTATACTTCTTACGACGATACAATACTTCCTTAGAGTACAATTCTTACACTACTTTTTACAGTTTTTTTTTTTTTTCTTCTTGTTCTTTTTTTCGGTTACACACCTATGTACCTACCAAATTACAATTCAGAACAGGTTTCCACTTAGCCTAGTCCTTGTTCAGTTAACATTACGAAACAGCTGTATAACAATCATGCAAATATTATAATACATGATTTTGACATCTATTTTAGACAATCAACTTGAGAATGCTAAGACTGCCAAGAGTATTTTGCCCAATTTCACCTAAGTGAGACATGGATATTGGCAAAATCTTGTTTACTTTAAGCTATGTCAAACATAAACAATTTGATTTTAGATGGCTGGTAAATGGGAAATCTACAGAAAGAAAAGTATTTCCTTCAATATTATAAGAATCATTTCAGACAGTTTTGTGTCGATCTTCAACCCGAAGTGAAGGGGATGGTTTTATTTACAATTGATAAGTTTTTCCCATATAACTGTGTCCATGGAGAGGGGGAAGGGAAGTAACAACATTTTATACAGGGAGGTCAAAACCCTATCCATTTTACAATGTTTTTTGGAAAGGCTTCCCTTACATATACATGTAGCTTCTAGCTTGAGACCCCTTTAACAAACCTAATGTGGCCCCACTAGATCTTATTTTTTGGATAAATAATCAATTAATGATTAATTTGAAATCCCCGTCCTTTTAAGTCTTACAATACCTCCAGCCTGCAAAAAGTGCACCTTCAGCCAACTATAGTGAGAAGCTCCACAGCTTGGCACAATACAATAATAAGAGTACTACATATTGTAGTGTATGCAAGTTAAATAACAATAATTTTCTTTCTTAGAAACAAAAAATCATGGTATTTTATTCCTATATATCTTGGTAATTGTGCTAACCTCACATGCAATGCAGTAATATTCAAAAGGATTGCAGATATGTCTCTTCTAATAGATTCTTGCAATGATTACAGAATATACTTATGTTGACAAGTATCAAGCATTCTCTTTTCCATAATTATTTCAAGTTTTGATTTCAATTTGTTTAAAATCCCATTTTTTAGAAGTAAAAAAAAACTCTACATCACCAGTCACCATATGTCTGGCTTATGTTTGGCACAATTGGACATGAATCTCTCTCGCAAAAAGTAGATCAGTACACAGTCTTTTGGACTTAATTCGTTCATCCATCACTAAAATATTTCAGAGAATATTTACTTGATCTGACTTGCATACCATCTGTGAAGAAATTTTCACTCTGGTGGAACTGCATGGAATACAAAAGAAATGTAGTGTGAATGACAACAAAACTAAAAGATAAGGCAATTCGAATTTCTTACTTGAAGTATTTTCAAATAAGCTCACAAATTTCCACCTTCTGTTGGATACTACGGCCCCATTTATATGGTCTCAAATACCCGAGACAACCTTCCCCCCAAGTTACCCTGGGCGAGGTAACGTTTAACTTATTTCTTTGCATAACTCAACCACCCGTTTAGCTGCTTCTGTGCCATAATTTTCGGCACAAAACAAGCAAAACAAATCATGAGTAACATCCTGAAGATCATTTCGTCTGTTCGAGAAAGACTGAGTTACTGAATCACATGGGA
The DNA here is from genome assembly GCF_964199315.1 of Orbicella franksi. Lineage (NCBI taxonomy): Eukaryota > Metazoa > Cnidaria > Anthozoa > Scleractinia > Merulinidae > Orbicella > Orbicella franksi. The sequence goes on along the minus strand of NC_138145.1, from coordinate 5,931,248 downwards.
GCATGATTGAGTTGTCCACAGATTATTTGATTTGATTTGAGTGTCCGCTTTTTGTGTACAGTGGTTGTTTTATTCAGTATAGTTATTCAAAATGGCGGCTGAAGGCGATGCGGAACGAAAAGAAAAGCATCCTCCGTGCAATGTAAGTATATAATCATAGCTTCTTAACATACCACTCATCTGAAATAGTATTTTTTAGGGTTAGTCCATTTTAGGGTAGTCCATTTGGGTAGTCCATTTGAGTAGTCCATTAGGGTAGTCCATGGACTAGGGGTCAGTGTTTTGTCCATCACCTCATATAAACAGTTTGGCTCGCCTAACCGGGACTATTCTCGGTGTGTCAAGTGTCACGTAATGCCTAGATTTACGTTTAAAATCAGAAATTTGTATCAGAGAAGAGAAAATTAACTTGGCAAAACCAACTGTGATCACATGACTGAGGAAAACTCAAATAAAGAGGAATATTTGCACATTTGATTATTCAATAAGGGTTATGAATAATCGTGCTGGGTCAACTTTGACTCGGCTTACAGGGACTACGTTTTCACATATAAACGCTAGATAAAGTTGCCTCGGGGGCAGGGTTGTCTCGGGTACCCGAGACCATATAAATGGGGCCTAACAGTACTAACACAGGCAGAATTTCAGTGTGCGTATACAAAAAAAAAAAGCAACAAAGAAACAATGAAACCAAAACTTAACAAGAACTTAAGCTTACCTTGGGCTCCACAAGGAGAGACAGCGAGTGGAAACCATCAAATTCTCTTGCCCACTTTCTGGCTTCGACTTCCCGGGTTTCTTGTATCAATTCTTTGACCTCGCCGACCGTGCTGTTGTGACCGATACATTACCGCAGTCATAAATACGTCTACCAGCTTTCATCTACGCGTGAGCAAAAGACGATGGGCAAAAAGCAAAATATTTACGGAAGAAAAACACATGAAACCAAAATGGCCGACTTCAAACTTTGAATCGTTCGACAAACTAGTACCCAGGCTCTCAATTTATCGGGCAAAAATGTACGCCTTTCTAGTGCCCCCTCGTCGAAAAAACCTTCCTGAAGACGACATACCACTCCTGGATAAAAACAATACTGAGTAGGGGAGGTAGGAGAAAATTTTTTAATCCAGGTTTAATCAGAATCGAGTGCCATTCGACTGCCTACTAAGCTCATGGATGACAAAAAGGAGATCGAATGATCAATTGCAATAATTTGGTTAAAACTGTGATGTCGAAATGTACTTTACTGATCCCGAATAAGTGTGACACTCGTGTGAACGTTGAATTGGTGAAATAAAATTGCTTAAACTTGTTGGATACTGATGGAAAGTGGTTTTCGTGGAAAATGTTTAAAGAAAAAAACGAAAACAGAAGTGAACTCAGGTTTCGATCTAGTCAAATTGGAATCACGCATGACTCGCTCCAGGATTGGCGTCTTTATGCCCGACTGACTGTCCCTTTCTGGATAGTCTAATGTGCAAGCAAATCAGGTGATTCAATGATCACACGGGCATAACAAAGATAAGAGATCGCCCATTCCACTGACTGAAAACGGATAGCTATCAGCATAACATCAGATTTGTCAGAGGTACAGACCAGTGCAGCTTAACATAACCAAAACAATGCCATCACCCACTTCCAGAGGGTCTAGAGGCACAACCCTCAAAGACGGAACAAAATTATCCACAACAATGTCGAGGGCGTAAATGGTGTATATTTAACCAAGGAGGCAAAAGAAAACAAAAACAAACAGGCGGTCAGCAGGCGATGGTTCAGCTGGGGCCAGCGCCCAAAATCACTCGCCTCTTTTTCCAATCGCTCTTCCTCGAGCTAAGCCCGTTTGCGCTGCTACCCCTATAACTGTAATAGGCTTGTACAAAGTCTACAAAGGGAGTTTATAAATACATTGACCTTTTAGGAACATTAGCAAAGTGTAAGCTGACATATGGATGACGTGGTGATGGTTCATGGGCTTTCAGTGCCGTGTGGTCTGGGCACCACTGAAGAAAAGGTGGAAGCTTTAACAAGATTGCCTGCCAGGAAGGATGACATCATCTTCATTGTGTCATACCCCAGATCAGGTTCAAAGCCTTTTAATTAGTTTTCTGTTGCATGTAGATAGTTCTTTTATGGCGCAAATGTGAACAGTTCCAATGCAAATGTGACCAAACAGTAAATTCTCCCCGTCGATAAAAAAAAAAATGAAGTTACGAGACTGAAGAGGGAGCTGGGGGCAGGAAACCCTTACGTTTTTCGTCATTGGTTTGGTCGATCAACTAATTAATAGCTACTTATTGAGGGAAAATCTCGTTTCGGGAGCCAATGTTACCAAAATCTAAATCCCTGATGTTTTAAAACTCCTGAAAAATCAAAAGCTGTTGAAAGTGTTCGATATAAAAAAAAAATTGATCAAGAGAAAACCCAAATCATTTGGCTGCAAACAAATTGATGTGAAAATTCAGTCTCCGCGGTAATTGTGTGCAGATTGGCAACTCACGTGTCGCTCAGCTCTTTTATATTGTAAACATTTTAAAATGTTTGATTTTTATCTTTTAACCATGCCTCTCGCTTTTTTTTTTTTTTTTTTTTTTCTTACATCTCCTTGAAAGTCAAAGAATTTTAGCACGCATTATACTTTGTGGGAGGGGCGGAGGGAGCGTATGCGAAGCTGCGTGGGAAACTATCAATCCCCCTTCCCGGATTGAACAAAATCTTAGTTTCAGATTCGCAAAACACTTCAATTTCAGTATGGACAACGCTGAAAGAACGTTTCCAGTGTTTGACTATATTCTTCTTAGACGTATGCAGTGGCCAATTCCAGTCTCTCCCCCCCCCCCCCTCCCCCTGCAGTGCAAAGAAAAAGGTAAATCAAGGTTCTAATTTTACTCAAGGACACTCGTCTCTGAATACTGGTAAACTAAGTCAATGAAAGTATTTGAATCTGCTCTAAGGATCTAAGTTATCATTGCAGGTTCAACATGGACTCAGGAAATAGTATGACAGATAATTCACGACGGTAAAATTTGCGAGGGTTGACTGGATAAAAGAGTGCCTTTTCTCGAAGGAATGACTTTGCCGTTCAAATCTTATCCTTATACCGTGAACGACGTGGCGTCTATAGAAAAAATGTTTAGCAGCTTTCCTGCCCCACGTGTATTTAAAACTCATTTCCGGTATGACATGGTTCCCAAGGGCCACGATGAAGCTACCAAGCCTCGCTACATTTATGTCATGCGCAATCCTAAAGATGCGTTTGTGTCCTACTATCATCATTTCCGCAACATGCCTTATAACAAGGAAATTCCCACTTGGGATGAGACCTTTGGACACCTCATGAAAGGAAATGGTTAGTAAGAGAACGTAATAAAGGCTGGAAAATACGCATTTAAAAAACGTATCATCAAGGCTGAAAAGTTGTTTTTATTTCTTTTTGAGTGTCGATGGGCTTGGCACTGCGTTTGCATTTGTTGAACTTGTTTGATAATTTCATGCCATATCACGTCATATCATGTAACGTCACGTCATGTCACGTCACATCATGTCGTGTCATGCCATGTCATGTAACGTCACAGTCGCACCAATAGACCAATTTCGATATATAAAAATTCAGCCTAAAACAATAGACCTCAGTACGAGGCTCTGGGGAATAACTACAGAGTTTGTGGAGTTTATTCCCCAGGAGTCTATTGTGTTAGGCTGAATTTAATTTTAATAAATTTAAATTGGTCTATTGTGATCATGGAAACCAATTGTAACTTACAACGTTTCTTCTACAGAAAATCATCGTGAAATGTTCCACGCATGGCAGGCTCAATCTTTGTTTTTCCAGTTTGCTGACTTTAACTATTGTGAGATTTGTGAGATTTTAAAAACCTAAGAATAACGGGAACAGAAATATGCATAACATAAATACATGGTTTATTTTTAGTCCCATTTGGTGTGTGGTTTGATCACGTGCTAAGCTGGTGGAAACACAGAGACGATCCTAACATTTTGTTTCTTACGTACGAAGGCAGGATTAACGTAAGAATGTAGATGGAGTAGTCATTCTTGTAAAAATTCATTGTCCTAAATGAATGCCGTATAGAAACTCATACTGCATACATTGTGTAATGTAAGCCACACAAGTGCTAAAAATTCCACTTTCTTTCCTGGCCGATGAAGTAGGAGACTTTTTCTGCCATTGGCACCTCTGTTCTACGTCCACTTTGCGTTAGATATAAATAAGTTATTTCATTTTTTGTGTTTATATTTTCAACAACAGTTGCCAAACTTGATAATGCGGCGTAATTAGGCGCAATTGGGCGTAACGTTAAACTTAAATAGAGACAGATGACAGCCTTTTCCCTTGTTTTGTTTGAGTTTTTTTTACCAATTATCCTTAATAAACACGGCTGGTGGACGCACTAATTTTTCCTGATCATTTGATATTCCATTTATTTAGAATCCAGCAGATGCTGTGGACAAGATAGCCAAGTTCATTGGTAAAGAAATCTCTCCACAGACACGTGATCTCATTGACCAACAAACTTCATTTGGCGCCATGAAGAGCTCTGAGCACACGAATTACAGCTGGTTTGAATGAATGAAGGGGGATGGCTTTATTAGAAAGGGACAAGTAGGGGAATGGAAAAACTTCTTCACTAAGGAACAGAACGAGTTATTTGATAAAGTGTTCAAAGAAAGAATGGAAGGAACAGGGATTGAATTTGACACTTGAAAAACTTACCATCACTTGAGTAACTAGGAGATGCAACGCCTTTAGCACTGGACTTGAATGAATGTGGGCTTTGGAGGTTTTGGATTTGTTTATCATAAATATGGCCAACAATAACAACAACAAGTTGAACAAATTAAACCTTCCAAGGAGACAAATGCATATCGTTTCGATTTGTATCTCAAAGTGTTCGCTTTTTAATGTCCTTTCTTCTTTTCAGCTTGCAAAACGGGCAGTTAAGAGAGTCAGAACCTCGGGTTCAGAACGTATATATATGGAAAATAGAGTGCAATTAAAGGGTCGACAAAGTTTTGTCGCTCAGTTCTCCCCGCACTCTGCGCTCTGCCCTGATAAGCCACCTGTTTTGCTGGCTACTATTAAATCTGAAAAAAATTCCAGAACGGTTTTGAACCCATGACCTCTGCGATACCGGTGCAGTGCTCTACCAACTGAGCTATCAAGCCAACTGGAAGCTGGTTCATGATAAACCCGTAGAGGGTGAAGTGGATAAAATTATATGAGTCTTTATAATCTATCAAATAATTTCGCTCGCGCGCGATTGGTCTAAACGCATATCCGAGTGATGTTCCCTATTTAACAAAACCGCTCGTGTTGCGAAAAATACTTGATGGATAATAAACACAATGGCCTCCATTTGACGCGAAAATATGCTGGATATTTCGTTTGTCTAACAAAGCCAACTGAAAGACCGGTTACGGATAACGTTCATAATTTTGCTCGTGCTTAGCTACCAAACATAACGAACAACTGCTGCGCGAGATGACAAATTACACGTCAGGAATATAAATTTTTTGAATATCATTAGGTTCGTTGGCCTCATTCGATCTCTATGGCAATATCGTGCCTCGAGGAATATCGTCCCTTGTCCAAAATGGCGGCCGTAAGTTAAATTTATGTAAAATGCCGGCTAGCTGAATCGTCTGGCAACGACTCGTTGCCAACGAGATTGACAGTTTGACAGCCAACTTGTGATATAGCACTAGACACGAAGCTCTCACAAGGGAAGTGTTTAAAACAAGATTTGAAGGAATGACGAAATGGCACTACAGTTAGCCTAAATAGCTCGTGTTTTGGTCTGACTCAAACACCGAACTAAGTCCATAATTAAAATTTAAATTCCTAGCTGTTGCGTTGCTATAGTCCCCGCGTACCTAATTCAACGCCGGTTCCTGGTTGCAGAGTTATTTTAATTCCAGCAGTATCATTCTGTCTTAGTGCCTCGGTATGTTTGTGTTACAAGGAATCGTTCTTTCTGTTTCATTTTAATGATGAATAAGTGGAATCAATACCATACGTGATATTTGTTTTTGTTTTGTGAACATTACGCAAGCAGGTTGTTTTAAGCCGCCAATGATAGCCAATAAATTTCCGGAAATTATACAAAAGAAACTGCATGTGCAAGCGTGAGCGAAAACAATTTTCAAGTCGTATTTCAAATATTATCCTTGTGGCTGGGTTTTTAAATAGCAGATGACTACAGATATTTGAAAATGAAACTTTTCCGACCCATATTTCTTCTTGGGAAAACACCGTCTTGCAACTCGTAAACGGCCATTTAATTTTTGCCTTGACAGACCTGGTCTGCTTTTCAGTTCATTACTATTAAGTGAAAAGCGACTGAATTTTCGGGTCTTGAGATGGAAAGGGTGGAGAGGGATCTTATTAACCGGTATTTTATGGAGCTGGTTAACAACGTCATCCCGGTAGATATGTTACCGTATTTATCTTGCCTGACGCCGGCCGACAAGGAAAGAATAAAATGTGAAGAGAGAAACTATGGTCCCATTCAAGCTGCACAAGAGTTGTTGGACAGACTTGTTCGGAGACGAGACGCTTTTCAAGACCTTATTAGAGCGCTAAGACACACCGGCTGTGGGCATTTAGTGGAACTTCTTTATTCACAGAAAGAAGGTAAGTGAAATTTCAATATCAGTCTAGCGAATGTGAAAGGAAACATTTTTCACTATATCAGTTCATGACAATATTTTGATGTTTATCTACTTTTTGTCTGGCAAATACGCAAAGCCAATATTTACTACGTTTTGGCTGTAACGTGTTTTGGGTCATTTTTCGATCTGTTTGGTCACATCAGCTAACGCCAAGAATGCGGATTTGTTAAAACTTCCGCGTGCCGAGAATGGCTGTTTTGATTGGGCGAGAAATAAATGGAACCCGTGAACGAAAATACAGATGTCAAACAGTTTCTAAAAATAGATAGTCCAATAAGATTCCTGGGCTCTAACACAGACACTCAATGGGCTCGTCTCGTTTTAATTATACTGCAAGCCTTTTTTGAGGATGTCTCTCGGATATTTACAGAACAAACCCTGTTCTGTATGAAACCAGTCATACCTCAATACACAGAGGGTAACAATACCTCCAAGACACGTTTACTATTATATGAATAACTCGTGCGGCATCTATGCCAAACCATTTTGGCCTAGTTTCTCGCAATACATTCTGAAGAGAAGTTTTTTTTTTTTTTTTTTTTTTTTTTTTTTTATAGACAAAATGAGTACCCTTGGGTTTCTTCCGTTTCGTAACACCAACATAAATTGTAAAAACTAAAAGGGCACATTATACCAGGGAGTATGACGAGAAGAAATACTTTCATACTTACAGTGATAGCCTCTTCAGTAATGTTTGGTTTAAAGTGAAGAAACTTGAAAGACAAAAATTCAAAATAGACACGCTCTGATTCAAACATACAACACAGAGGCCCAAAAATCCGCTCTGTCGATCGCGCTAACTTAATCAGTGTTCGATTAGTTCGACTTCGTCGCGACTGTAGTTCGATGTCTGAATCAACGTCGGACCAGAGTCGGAAAGCACGACAAACTCAGTCGCGCTACACGACCCTGGCACGACTTTGATTCTAAACTTAGAGCTCCAGTTGTGCAGAACTCAAGACATACGTGTGACCTTCATATTTGGATTTTGTACCGATCAGAATGCAGCGGTTCAGCAAAAGAATAGAGCTGAGATATAATTACAACTAAGTTGCGTTCGATAGAAGCGTCGAATAACATTCAACTGAATTATAACTGAGTTCGACGCGAACGGTTCAATCAACTATCGCTCTACAGTCGTGCTTTATGACTCAAATTTTTAAAATACGCACAATTTAGTTCGACACGACATTTGGACCGGGCAGCAAATATGAATACATTCATATTTGTTGCCCTATTAGCGAATTCCTAACTTAACTTCATGAACAACCCGGTTTGTATAAACGGGAACTTTCTTTCTGCTAAATGTACTTTAATAAGTATCGTGTAAGGTTCAATATAACAACAGGAAATTGATATAATCCTCGCGTGTTATTAAGGGGTTTCCCGGATATCGTGCGGGGTTTTCCTTTTCGATTGGATGTCACTGTAAACAAAAGAAATGTCACACAGGTCTGACATACGTGTAGGAGCGTGTATCTGATTCGACAGGGAAAATAACCGTTTCTCGTGGATATTTTGAGCGCGGGAAAACGTTTTATTACGTATTTCTAACATTATTTCGGTTGGTTCTTTTTAAATAGCAGGTGACAATAAGCATTTCAAAACGAAATTTTTTACGATGACTAACCTTCACATTTCTTCCTGGGTAAAACACCGTCACACAAAAACCAATTCGACATAAATAGTCGAAAGACATATTCAATTTTTGGTCTTAGGCGGCCTGGTAAGCTTTTCGCTTTGTTGTTGTCGATTGAAAAGCGAATTTTTCCTCAGAGTCTCGAGATGGAAATGGAACAAAGAGAACTTATTAGACGATATATATCTTCTCTTGTTGACGATGTCATCCCAGTAGATATGTTACCGTATTTGTCTTGCTTAACGTCGAACGACAAAGAAGAGATTAGATGTGAAGAGACGAACCATGGTCCTATGCGAGCGACCCAAAAACTGGTGGAGAGACTTATTCGGAGACCAAACGCTTTTCAAGAATTCATTAGAGCGCTCAGAGAAACCGGCTGTGAACATTTGGCGGAACTTCTTTATCCACAGGAAGAAGGTAAGTGAAAATCAGTCCAGCAAATGTCACAGGGAATTTTCTCCATTCTAAAAGAAATTGGTAAACTATGAGAACATGTTTACCAAATAGAAGTTTTCAGTTTCCTATTAACAAGACAAGAGCGTACTTGCCGAAAAAATACAATGTAAACGAAAGACACGCTAAAAACTGTACTCGGTTAGTTTGGTAACAAAGACAGGTTCATTGCGTCGCATTTCCGTGCAGACATTTACTACCCAGCCTATTGCTTTCCTCAGAATTATATATTTTAATCTCATGAAGTCTATCTTGACGTTTTGTCTTGCAAATACAAAAAACCCCAAATCGTGTTCGCTTGAGTTGCAGAAATATCTTTTTGCACTCTGTTGTCAATTATGGCTTCGATATGGCTGGCTTATACAGTATAACTTTCGGTCAGTTTATATATACAAAGGCAAAACATACATACATACAGTATAAAAACCAGAGAAAGCTTAACATTTGAACTTGCGTAGCCCTCGCTTGTCACTTACTAAACTATGTATTTTTAATAACTGTTTGACATCTTCTTGTTGGTTTCCAAATTTCTTGGCCAATCAAAACATCTATCTCTCGTCTTGAGATTATTTTAGTTCATTCGCGGCCTTTAAAAAATAATATATTCACAAACTTTATCGCCAGCTCAGTGACGCAAGGAAATTGCTACAGAAATGCTGTAAAATTCAGAGTTGCAGCCGGAGGGTCGTTAATTTTCGTTCACCTGCTTTTCCTCCAGGACCGCGCGTGTACACGAGTGAGAGTTCCCAAGCGGCCATGTGAACGTTCTGTTTAGTATCATGCTATTGATGAAACAAACAAAGACATCTTTGTCAATGGTTTGTTTTTTGTTTTTTTTTTTATTAAATCATTTTAAAACAACCGGAAACAGCGGTCACCTGAACTGAGGTCGGGAATGTACTCGAAAATGTTTAAATTAACATGACAACCATTTTAACGAGATTTTTGCTTCTTAAGAAAAAGTTGTGATGTCTGACTGGCATGTCGACTCATCCTCGCATGTAAAAGATTAAAATAGAATCTTCACTTTGTACGACAAAAAGATCGAATTTCAATCAACTTTTAGGAACAAGGAAAATACCGGTATTTCATCAATGTCTATAGAAAATAATACTCTTACAGTTAATTGTTAACAGACCGAAATATATCAGAAATCGACCCTTTTGCAAAAATAAATTTACAATCGGGTTTCTCAACTGTACATTGTATTTAACACCGTTTTTTCGCCCCGCCCGTTATCCCCGACTGATAACTGAGTGTGAGAATGATACTGGTTAGGTGCAAGACAGGAAAGTACACAGTTTACTTTTTTATATGTCATGCTAACGGTTTATTTCTTCAACCCACAGAAGCTGCCGAGGAAGACATACGAAACGAAGAAAACGTAGAAGCAAGGTTTCTAGAACAAGTAAGATATATAAGTAGTAGGTTTAGCTCTGTTCGAACTGCTTTTCTTGAAGACCACTACATTGTTTTCGTCGCGAACGTGTTTCTTTTTCGAAAATTTCCAGCTGTTTCTAGCCGCGAATCAAAACCTAAGTTATTTTCCAAATCGGTACTTTCGTTTCTCTTACGTGATCCATGTTGCTTCTTTCTTTAATCAATTCCTTTGTGTTTCACTGCCATTGTGTTGGGACAACTCCCTTTTCCTCTCCACGTTACTACTCTCGTAACTACTTTTGTTTTTTTTTTTTTGTTTTTTTATCAATGTGTTCCTCTTCACATACCATAACGTCGCTCGCTGCTAAAACCAGTTCTGAAGAATGGTTTCTACATAATCTCTTGAGATTGTCAGAGACGTTTGATTTTGTCCCTAGGGCTTGTACGCGCCCAAAAGTTTCTCTTTGCTATCACTTCTAATTCCAGAGTGAAAATAAAGACCAGTTCGCTAGAGAATATTCGATCTAACTTGAATTTTGTATTTCTGTTGGCGTCAATCATCATACACAAACAATAAAGCCTCCGGGTGAAGTTATGTACGCAAAATTCGAATAAGCAGAACAATTGAAAATGAAAGCGAAAGTTCACGACCAACTAGTATTGTGTTCTATACTTGCCACAGGTTGCACTGGAAGATGTAAATCACTTATGAATGCTAACAGAAAAGGAAAAACTAAAAAAGTAAGTTGTTAAACATAGCGAAACATTTAAAAGATCCTAAAGTCATCTGATATTTTCCTGGTTCTAATTAATTGGATAATAGCTGTTATTACAGTTACGGTGAAATATTCTTTTGTTTAAAAAGCCATATAAACGAGGCGGGTCAGAGCGGTATTGACCCTTTCGCCTAATAACTGTACCAACAGCTAACATAACTGTAACAACAGCTTTTGGGGTCCTTATTGTCAGGACCGACAAACTCTACAGCTTACGTACAAAAAGATAAATACTACTTTCTGAGAGTTATGTGTACATGTAATTATTAATCCTTCGAAACAGAAACACAATAAAGTGACGTTATTTGACAGGTTGGAGGTTTGTGGTCGTCTTTAAAAAGTTTCGTACATCACCTCAGTCTTTTCGGTTTCGATGGTACCCATGCATTGCCTAATGGGGTTGAGGATTATGGAGTGCTCGCTGCACTCTTGAACATATTACAGTTATTACACTTATACAATGTAAAATGATAAGTAATCATAAACAATGGTTTTGATGTTGGCATTTGTTTTTCATATCACTTTCAGAAACAGGAGAGCACTCACCTGTCTTGCAAGCACATTGTATTTTATAATCATTTAGCCCTGCGTGGATCGCAGTGTTGATGCTGGAAATGCTGCTATGCTCCATAATGTGTGCTTCCTTGTGGATTTATCAGCTGAAATAATTCATTCCAGACTCGATTTAAGTTTTACAATTGGAACAGCTGTGGTGTAATAGCATGCAAGTTTTATGTTTTGCTCACGAGGATGGCAGTCTTATTAAATTATCTTGAGGCTATCGATTATTTTTGTAAGACTATTGCAAAATTGTTATGTCACGCTGTTCTTCTAATGTCGTTCCGTAACCAACCTGCTAGACTCTTGGTACCAGTCAAAGTCAAGTATTCTTTTGTGTAAGAAACACTTGCAAACGAGGCTTTCTAAGTCACCAGATTGTTTGAATGAACCGCACGTCTGCTTTGCATCGGATGTTTTTCACGCACTAAGTATTTGATGAAAATTGTTCAGTGTTTGGATTTACTAGGTAGTCATTTTGTAATTTCCGATAAATTGTTTTCTTAGGCGTAGATCGTTTTGATATTAAACGTAGTCTGTATATCATAGTTAAATTTTGGTGTCCAGAGCTTTGTTTTTTGAAATGAATTGAATCAACTTGTACAGTGGTCATCAATAAAATAACTCTTTGATATCAACTGCTGATCAGACTGCCTCATACCAACTATCCAACTGTTACGAAATACTACAGTCATCCATCCCTTCAAGAATTCTCTTTTAATACCTTCATCCTATTCAGTTAGGCCCATGTCCTGCATGACGGACTGACGTCGCTTTGTCACAATATTAGCACCAAAAAATTCATTAAGCTTTCTGTTTCTACGTGTGGAAGTAAATATAGAGAAATAAACAGATTTGTTCCAGCTTTGTTTATTCGGTATTAAATTTCAAGAGTGAAAGGATATCGGTATACGGGACTGATGAAAAGAATTCGTATCAGAATGGAGAAATGTATGTCCTTGTGGTAATTGAGATTAAGGCAAACTTCTCTTTTTCAGCGGAAAAACGTTCTGTTCACACTGCTAGACACTAGCTAACTTAAATATCAATGTATGTTGACAGCATATCTGTTGATGTAGCTGCTCGTGCCTCTTGTCTGACTTTCATCCAAAGAACAAAAGCGACGCCCTTATGCCTAAACGTGAAACGTGACTAGAGGAAGTTGAGTTCTGTACAGCACCGCAAATGATTCCCGATCGCAAATGATCTCCAGACCGGAAATCCATCTTATCCATCTTATCCATCGTTACTTCGAGTGAATCGCACGCACACAACAACTTTTTGCCGACGTTCGCCATTACATGCACACTAGAAAAGGTCACGTGACTTGGACGCGCGGACCAAAGGCGAGAAAAATACATGAACTATCCAGGGAACCCAGCGACAGCTACATTAGTTCGTAACGACATCCGGTTTCTCAGTTTTCCGCGTATGTTTCCCTATTCCCGAAGGTAAGTGTTAGATCACTCAACATACCATGCAAGTTGACCAATCGGCGTTCCTGTCCAGATTCAGTACACGTTTACATCATCAGTATGGAATTTCTGGCTGTAAATTGCACATGCGAAAGCCAAACCGGCTTGGAGTGTTGAGATGCGGACTTTTTAATAGCTCACAGAATATCATGGTCATGAATATGTCACAATCGCACTTACTGGTGGTATTGAAACAAATGTACAAAAGTTGTTTATGGAAACATTAAGCTATTATTGTTGCAGATCGAGCCAACTGAGAAATGGTATCGCTGCTTACGACCTTTTTTTCTCCCTGATTTTTCAGAATTGTCAAGAGAAAATAAGATGGAATTATTTATCATCAGAATTATATTGAAATTATAGTTTACGTTGTCAGTATCGTTTCTTTACATTTATCGTTTCGATGATGAAAATAAAATGAATAAATAAAAACAAGGAAGCAAACTCCATGCCATTCCTAACTTTCCGGCGGGATCATTTGCGGTCTACATCGGGGATCATTTGCGGTTTGGTATCCTTTGCGGTCCAATTTAGGGATCATTTCCGGTCTGGGGATCATTTGCAGTCGCGGATCATTTGCGGTGCTGTACATTTGTATCCCATCAAAACAGGAATTGAAACTCCGAGTTTCGACGTCGTTTCCTTTACGACCTTTACCCAGCCCAGAAAATATTCCACACGGCTTTCAAAGTTTGTCTCTGTACCCGGGAAATTTTTGTCCAAGGTGCTGAGTGTGTCAATATTTTGCATATTGGCAAGGGAAAAACCCCTTGTAAATTTCCAAAGTTGACCTGCATTAGCATATTCTGAAGAAAACAACGTATTTCAAGCATTTTTAATACGCTTGGAACTTTTTGTCGCATTTAGCACTGAACCGAGAAGCTTTTATATATAATAATTTAAAAGCCAAAGGGACAAAGTAATGTTCTTCGAATTTCGATTCAAAGATAGACTTCTGAAAAGAACGCCCGAAATCGAAAGCGCAGTAGGGTTTATTTTTTTGCTGCAATTTAATATTAATGACTTACACGTCAAGAAAGCGCCAATACCGGAAGTGCTTACGAATTGAGAATCGACGACTTTATACGCTACCCTGATTTTGTCCAAAAAAATACCGAGATCAGAATCATTCTCTGCTTTTGCTTCTAGATAATACAGCTAGCTTTTAAATAACAGGCCGATTGGCTGACCCACATTTTCTCGAAACTCGGCCTTTTGGTTTCTCTCAAGTGAATGAAAGTAAAATTTGTGGCATCGTTTTCCGGGAATACGACGCGAAGTTTCCGGGAGTTTCCCGGGAATTTCCCGGTCTTTACAGGTTCTAAGTCATTGCTTATTTACATCGCTGGTGTATATAACCAGCCCCGACTTGCTAAAGTGTCATTTTCTCCGGAACAGCTTCGAGTCGACATTTCAAGTTAAGCAGTTACCATGAGGAGTTACGAGAAAAAAATCCTGGATACACGACTGCAAGACTTCCATGAGGAACTCATCCCAGTAGACGTGCTTCCTTACTTGTCTTGCCTACAAAAGGTAGACAAGGAGGCCATTGAAGCAGCGCAGAGAAACGAGGGTCCAACGAGGGCAAACTATGTTCTCGTTGATCGGATCAAAAGAAGACATAAAGGCTTTCAGGACTTTGTTCAAGCCTTGAGAAGGTGCGGATTCGAACATACTGCCCTGCTATTAGACCCATACTACAACTATCCAGGTGAGCATTTCTAAGTATATTTTACAACTAATGGTTTACTGTTTTTCACGCTATAAAAATCGAAAGTGAAATTAAATATCTCTGACAAAAAATACATTCAGAAGTACCTACAACACAAATTTGATCGATTTTGGAGCTATTTTATATTTTTACACGCTGTCAACACTACCGACAGCGAATTTTATTTCCAATGTAAGTTGCCGCGTTCAATATAATTGATATAAACAAAATGACATAGATCAGTTTCGGTTTCGGTTCGAAGGTCATATTAATGGTCGAATTTATTCAAAAACTAATTTGTGTATCCACTCAAATCTTCCATGAGGTCGCTGGCTTTTAAATGTTCGGTATCTTCGTTACCGTGTGCGCCGATATGTGCGGGTCCGCAGCGCTTATTTTAATACTTACAAAAGAATTTTTAATTGGCAGCCATTTATGAATAGGGTTTATATATCTACTCCAATACCAATACCCTTCCAAAAACCAAACAAAAAGCAACGGTGGAATATTTCTGGTAAAATGATCAAACATGTTTTTGTGTCGTTTTTGTTTATGTTTTCACTTTCCTCTGATAGAAATCCATGCCATTCATTATTTTTTGATCGGGATCATTTGCGGTCCGGGATCATTTACGGTCCAATTTGGGGATCATTTCCAGTCCGGGATCATTTGCGGTCCAATTTGAGGATCATTTGCTGTCCAATTTGAGGATCATTTGCGGGCCCGTACAGATAACATATTCTTGTATTAAATATTCTTGTAAACATTACTCTTGATTAAACGAAGGGGTCTGAAATTGATTATTATGCATACATAAGAATGCATCTCGATCTATCATTAATGATTTTCAAAACGTTTATGGCGGTTCGAAAATCTGCATTGCCACTCGTTCACGCGAAAAATATATGTACAGAATTTTCAAACTATTCATTGTTGAAAACATAAAAGCCTGGTTTACACTGCGATGTAAGCATAAGCATAAGCAGTGTAAACTGGGAGTGACATAAGCATAAGCATAAGAAAAAGGAATCGCTTCAATTTTCTTACGTTTATGCTTATGCTTATGTCGTTAAAATAGGTGTGTTAACCGGGTGTAACGTAAGCATAAGCAAAATCATCGGCCAAGGAAGCAGCTGTGTTTGATGCCAGCGGATTTTCAAGTTACCAGTGTCCAATGCTACTCCGCGGTCCAAAGTGACAACAAGTTGGCAAGCCACAACTACCTGAAATAAAATTCTCGGTCCGCTAGTTGCAGTTCCTGCACCAGATTATGGAAGTCTCCTTGTTCTTTTCTCTTTCGGAAAATATCTCTCACCCAACAGGACCTCTTTCTGTTTACACGTTCTTGTTCTCGTCGCCGTCGTCTTCTTCGTCTGCGGAGCAGCAATAGCAGCAGGAGAATTTTGTCTCCGTCCCCCATTTTGAAAACATGGCTCGTCCCATACTACCGCGACTTCATTTTGGAGCTCATTGCGCTTGCGTATGTCACTTTCCTTGTGCTTATGCAACAAGTATGAACATTCGTTATGCTTATGTTTATGCTTGTGCTTATGCTTACGTTACAGTGTAAACCAAGAAGTGCATGTTTCTAATGTTGTGTATGTTTTATTTCATTTACACGCAGTCGAGGCCGCGGATGATGAATCCGCTGACACGGATGGGTCGGGGGTCGGTTTCAAAAAGATTGGAACAGCTATTGGTGAGTTTTGTGCAAAGAACTGCAAATTGTTGTTAATATTTAACTTTCATAATCAGTTTTTCGATTTTAGTTCTAAATTTCTACCTGCACTTTTGCTATCAGATGTTACGATTAAAGGAAACCTGTTACCACAGAACAGCGAAGAGCCAGCAGAAACCTGCAGCGAATTGGAGACATATTTGGCGGAAAAATTCAAAAAGCCTTCCTCTGCTGAAAGCAAGAAAATGCGCAGAGAGCTGCAAGAGGTATATATCGTTTTGTTGCTGTTTGTTTATTTATTTGTTTGCCTATTTGTTTGTAAATAAAATCTGTTTGCGATTATTGAGTATGGTGATAGTTGTTGGCATTTGTGGTGGTCTTGGTGGTTGAAAATTAAAGTTTTACTGAAGTCATAACCATGTTGTCCATTTTCCTCCTAGCTTCTTCCTCAGGGTGCTGTGTTTGTAAACACCGCGAAAGGATCTATCATTGCCACTTTTCGATTGTCAAGTGAAAAAGCAGCTAAGGAACTGTGGGAAATGTACACCGAAGGAAAATTTGAAAGCACACTTCAGAAGGTCTTAGTGGAAAACACGTTGAAAGAAGATCATAAGGTCCCTGAGAAACCAATGGGGTTAAAACTCAGCCTTGGAGAAGATCGGTTTCACCAAATCCAAAAGAAACTTGCCGGTAAATGTTGATGGATCAATAATACCATTGTTTTTTGCAGTTGACGCTACAACAATGGCGTCAAACAAATGTTTTATGATTGGTTAATACGTTATAATTATTTCTCTGAATCATAAGTTACCATGGTGAGGATGCAGCTTATTTTTTCTATGATTGATGAGTTTCTATAAATTAATGAACAAGTTTTTGAATAAGTTGTAATAATGAAAAAGGGGGTTACCGGACTCGTTTTTGAGGTTTTTTCAAATGGTTTATGCTCTTGCTACGGTAACGTTCGCGTTACGAAAATGACCACAACGTGTTTGGCCACTTGTGGCAAAGACTGCCAGCATTAATTCATCAAAGGTGAAGTAATGAATAATGCTGGTTTTTGTGAGCTACCTTTCGCCTCTAATTTTCTTAATCCTTTTTGATCAAGCAAGTTTTATGTGAACTTCTCAATGTGTGCTCATTTCAATAAACGTTACGTCCATACAAACGTGCGTGTGGATAGAGCCTAAATCAGCGTTACTGCTGTAGTGACTATCAGTTTTTTTCTGGCTTTGGTAATAAAAAATCAATCTGCTATAATTGTTCTTGTCTTTGTCGCATATAGAGATTGAGTCTGAGCAGGAAGTCGCGGGAAATTTACAGAACATTTTAACGAGCAAGCAAGGTAATACTTTACGGTTGACATTCTGCTTTATTACACGACTTTTCATTGCATGATAATGAACAATATAAAATGTAATTCTACTATATTCCAGGTGTATAAAAACAGGAGAAAATTGAGATCTTCAATTACCAAATCCTCGATCTTTAAACAGTAATACAGCAAACCAAGTGTCACTCTGTTCACATCTTTATCTGCTTTTTTTTTTAGAAGACAGTGCTGAAGACGATGGGTCTGTGCCTGACATAGAAATTGATATCCCTCCAGGTAAGTGCCCGTGTTTTTATTCAAGAGACAAGGAAACACTGATTGTTCAATAGAAAATCTGCAACAGCAACAAAATAAATCCAGCAAGAACTAATCACAGTTTAATCACTGAGAAATTACCTGAAAAACCACAGGGAGAAATATTTGGATTTAAACACGGTATGAGGAGCATTTTTGCTACACTACTTCAATACGACATAAAAATTATGTATATCTGAGGTAAATTCTTTAATGAAAAAGTTTCAGAAGTATCTTAAATTTATTTTCTCTGTCTCTTTCCCTTTCTCTTGCAGTGTTCCTGGGAAGCAATGCCAACTCGTTTGGTAGGTGTGAGTTGGAGCTCAGAGAGTATCAGAAGGAGTTGGCTGCGCCAGCGATCGCAGGAAAGAACACCATCATCTGCGCGCCCACCAACAGTGGCAAAACTTACGTGGCGATAGAAATTGCTAAACAGCATCTTGATTCCTTCTCAACAGAGGCTGGAATTGCCGGCAAGTAGCTGTCTTATAATAGAATTCTACTCCAGTGTTTGCAAATCGCTTTACCACAACATATTGTCTACTTCTTCAGTGCTTCTTTTACAATCTGATTAAAGAATAAGAAAGGGAAGAAAAGGGGAAAGACCATTGCAAACCATTAATAGTAAGGCTCTACACCGATATAGCTCAGGTGAACAGTAAAAACTAAAAAAACTAAAATAGCTGGTTAACTGTTGTAGTGCACCACCATAACTGAGCGTGTTATGTTCCCTTTTCTTTTTTATTTGTTTTTAAAGTATTCCAGCTATTCTCACGATTGCGGTACAACGGTGAAACATTCTGAGCCTTTCTTCTCTATTTATTCAACCAATCTCTAAGAAATTTGTGGGATGCAGTTCCACCCCTTGCTTTCTCGCATTCCAGTTATAGAAACTCATAATGCTGCGTCCATCTCAATTATCAAAACAGCACCAGGCAACACCACTAGGAAAGAACCAAGAGTGGTCTTCATCGTGAGCACGTTGAACCTCGTTCTGCAGCAAAAGGAGCGATTTGAGGCCTTCCTCGGAGACAAGTACACTGTGGGTGAAATTTCTGGAGCCAACGCAACAGAAATCCCACTCAAGTATCTCCTTCAAAACCAAAACATCGTTGTTATGACTGCTCAGATACTTGTCAACGCTCTGAACAATAGGAATAAAGAAGAGAGAGTGGAGCTGAGTGACATCACTCTCCTGCTATTTGACGAGTGCCACCACGCAGACAAGGAACATTCCTATAACAGGATCATGGAAAAGTATCTTGCTTTGAAATCCCAGGCTGGAACCCAACACAGCTTACCACAGGTATAATTCATTGTTTCTGTTCAGGTAGACTTTTTAGTACAAGACATGGTATCAATGAAAGTGGCAAATAAAATACAAAAAAAGCGTGCAAGGATTAAACTGTGTCATTCTTAGAGCACCGGCCGTCTGAACGCCCCAGCTGGATTTTGAAAGAGTGGAAAGATCATTTACTTAAGGCAAAACTTTAAAGAGTCTTGTGGTGGGATATGTTTTTGTCGTAAACCTAACTGAACAACAAGTAAGCCCAGAAGGCCTATCATTTAAGTGAATTTTAGGCAGCATTTGGAATGCAGAACATTGTCCATTTCTACAGTCTGGTATGAACTTCAGTTAGGGCCTTTGTTTGCTACGGTAACCTTTTTCCTTTACGTTCCTTTTGTTTAGGTTGTAGGCTTTACCGCCTCTCTCGGTACAGGAAAGGCCCAGAGTGTGGAGAAAGCAGAAAAGCACATACTTCTTGTTTCTGCTAACTTAGATGCTGAAGTTATTTCAACTGTGAAGAAAAATCAATCCGAGCTGAAGATGTACGCAAACGTTCCCGAAAGGGAAATAGCCTATGTCCAAAAGTCGAACGAGGACCCGTTTGTGAAGATTGTTTCACAGGTAAATAATCTCAATTTTCTTTTGAACGGCAGCGACATCTGTACTTCCAAAGTACAGCCAACTGCTTATAAAGAGTCGCGGAAATCAAAGCCAATGAAAAACTGTTTCGTATCCCTCATGTCTCATGTAACTAAACAGAGTTGATTACCATTTAAACTGAATTCAATTTTGGCTAATGATTTAATAATAACAATATTATTATTATTATTATTATTATTATTATTATTATTATTATTATTATAACCAAAACTATAACAAAATTTTCGAACGTGATTGGCTATCAGCAGCCCGATTTGAGCATTAATTGGACAGTGTATACGCGTCATGCTTGTAATTGGACAGTACGCGTCATTTTGAGGGCGCTGTTGCGGTGCACTTTTTTTGAGTAAACTGCTGTGCTTTTCAGCATTCATAACGACGTTTAATCGTTCAGCGATCAATCGATGGTTTGTTCGTTTCTCGAATTTTGTCATAGTTTTGATTAATTGGTAACAGGACATCGTGTGGTCCAATTCAGTCTGTAATCATACTCGTGATTAATAAATCGGACTCCCGCTTCGCGATCGTCCGATTTTGTTTATCACTCGTATGATTACAGACCGAATTGGACCCCACTCAGTCCTATTACCATTATTTATTATTACTACTACTATTATTATTATAAAGATGGCGAGTAACTGACGAGGCTAGAAGAGTGAAATATATTTCGAACTACGGCGTTTTACAGCTTTTATACAGTTTGCATATATTTGCTTTTTATTTCTGAATGTGAATAGAAGACGTGATAGGATAACTGTTCAATAAGCTACCTCTTCGTAAGTGACAATGACTTGTTTTGTCCTTTTAAGGTTATGAATAAAATAGAAGCCTTAATTAAGAGGTTTAAAGGAAAGTCCTTCAAAGCTGGACCCCAAGACAAAGCTGGTCAGCAGTATCGCCAGTGGGTAGAAGAACTCTACAAAGACTCTGTCGCTGATGGAGAGCGGTTTCTTGTGACGTATGCAGAGCATCTCCGTGAGTATCACATTGCACTGACTATCAACGCCAGCACTACAATGAAAAATGCCAAGAAATGCTTGAAAAGATATTTTGATTCCTTGGATGAAGACAAGTTCCTATCCATTGATGAACAGTTAAAGAGTCTCTTCCAGTGTGCGATGAAAATACTGGATAAATTTGTAGAGGAGAATGGCGAGCCCGAGAATCCCTTGTTAAAGCATCTCAAAGAGCTGATCTTAAAAAACTACACAGACCTGGGCCCTCAGCAAGTAAAAGACCGCAATGGCAAACTCAGCGAGGAAAAAGATGGCGGAGCGAAAGAAGCTGGGCAAGATGAAAATGGAATAGAGGAGAAGGTTCTCGAAAACGAGAAAGACTCGAGGTCTGGCAAAGAAGCAGAAAGAGGTGGAAGCAAAGATAGCGATGATCAAAACGGAGATGAGTCAGTAGATGGCACCAGCAAAGGCCAGGCAGACGATATTGCATGCAACGGTGATGCCAGTGTAATGGGTAATGGTACAGACGAAGCGGAGAAAGGTGTAACTGAAGAAGACCACAAGAAAAAGACAGACCAAGATGAAGACAAAGCCAGCAATTCAGGAGACACGATACCAGAAGAAAAATCTTCTGATGTTAGGAATGGTGGCCCAAAAGAATGGAAAGGTCCAAAAGGCATCTTGTTCACAAGGACTCGGGAATCCACAGAAGCCTTGCTAGACTGGATAAAAGAAACTAAGGAGCTGAACGCTGTTCTCAGGCCCGAGCCGCTTGTTGGGAGTGGAGATGGCAATAGTAAGTAAGCTTTATACCAATGAGCAAGAAGAATTATTTCTCCATTTTCGGATCTTGAAAGACAAAATTAAATGCAGGAACTCGAACTTTGCTTAGGACCTAGTACTATGCTTTTTAAACTATTCGTTTGCAACTTTTTAACCCAAAGGTGGCACAATTTGTACAAGGAAGAACACCTTATTAGGGTAATAAATGGAACAAGCAACGAGAGAGACTGATAGAAGACGTCTAATGACAGTTTGCTTGATTTGATTTCAGTTGGCATGACCCAGAATGAGCAGGACCGAGTCATCCAGAGATTCCACACTGGAGAGAAGAACCTCCTACTTGCAACCAGTGTTGCAGAAGAAGGTTTAGATATCAAGGACTGTAATTATGTCATCCGTTACAATATGATGGGCAACGAGATTTCAACTGTACAGTCACGTGGCCGTGTCAGGTATGGAGCAGTTTAAAACCAAGTGAAAGGCTGACCAGACGAGTTTAACTGACTAAAATATGGATTGCCTCCACCAGATCCAAAATGTTCCTGTCCTTTTAGTGAAAGACATAATTATGGTCTTGAAGTAACAAAACAAAAGTAAAATCCCACGTTAAAGCCCCCCAGTTATAAGCCCTCCCGGATATAAGCCCTTATATTTGCTTAGAAAGATATTATTCCGGATATATTCCCCCCTCCCCCCCGCCCGGATATAAGCTCAGCTAATGTATAAGTGCGTTCCTTTTGCGTTTCTTTACAAACAGCAAAACTTTTAATCGAAAGTTATAATAGCTCTAAATGTAGTGGTATGTTAGCTTTAATTCGTTTCTCGGATACGTTTTATCTCGTCGTTCCGAAACAATTTTTTATTCCGCCTATATGTCCCCCCCCCCCTCCGAATATAAGCCAACCCTGTTTATAAGCCCACCTAAAACCGCTAATGAAGTTTTATAATCCCAGGGCCTTAACGTAGGATTTTACGGTATGCGACTCTTATCATGAATTTGTTCAATAGCAAAGTTTGCTTAATAATCCAGTTATAGATTGAAAGGATTGCTCTCGGTGACTAACGCTGTCGCATCCTGAGAGGAAATCAACTTTTAAGTTATTTTTAGATTCGGGTCAACTGAGTCTGGGCAAAGGAAAGGGAGTCAGCAAGGAAAGTCTTACTTTCCTATTTTAATTACATGTATTTTAATTTCGATTAGTTCAATTTCGACTTCGACTTTGTCGCTTTTACTACAAGGAACGTACTTTATACGGCGTCTGACCTTTTCGAATACTTGTTTAATACACCAGGGCAGACGAGGGAAAGTACAGCGTGTTAGTGGGCCAAGACTCGGGAGCGTTGAAGAGGGAAAAAACAAGCCAATTTCGGGAAAGCCTCATGATTGAAGCTCTTAGTCAAGTGCAAAGCATGGATCCAAAAACATTTATGCAACGGGTATGTTCGCCACAGTTTATAACTGCACTATGTTCATCTTTTTGTTTTTCAAACACGTACCATGCATGCGTTTGTAATTCAAAGGGTCAGCGGCGCTCTCATCAAATCATCCGATGTACAAATGCAGCTGTTTACGATTTTCAACGCCTTGAAAAAGTTTCTGTCTAAATTAAGGTCTTGGAAGTCATTTCCAAATTCCCGACGCCTTCAATTAAGAGGTGTCTTTAGAACTAACAAAGACTTCATCACCAATAATCCGCTATGTTTCCTTGCCTGGTCGTTAAATGTGGTGTAGCTTAGAAAGCCAGTTTGCAATGTAATATTCAACAGGCAGCGGGATTTATATGAAAATTGCACCTAATGTTGTTATTCCATTATTTCCTTTGTAGTACATATACTGACCAGCAGCATTTTCGATGTCGTTCCCTTGCCACATTTTCAATTAGCATGAGAATGTCCTCATTGAACGTCCCTTCCCCCCGTCAACCCACTTACCCCCAAGAAATACGTCTGAGACTGGAATTTATTCTCCTTTATGCAGGTAAAGGACATACAACGTAAGAACCTTCAGGATCGATTCCTCAAGAAGCACGTGATTGCTACCCTAAAGTCAGAGCATCTACCAGGGGACGTCACCTTCCGTTGCCGGAAGTGTAACGTCGAGGCATGTCAAGCCCATGACATCCGAACGGTCAAAGAAAGTCACCACGTGGTCATAAACAGAGACTTTGCGAAATCCAAGGTAAAGCCATCTCCCAACTTTGCAATTCTTTCAAAATCAAAACTATACCGTCAGTAACAATTACGAATCAAACGAACGAGTTATGAACGCCAGTTTCCTGAGAGTTCTGCTAAAATGATTGATACCAGCGAAAAGAGAATGCAACCGTTGATGGGGTAGAATTGTTGTGTTTTTCTATCCTGACGAAGAGCACTCGAGTAAAATCTTATAAATTTAGCACCGGGTTTACGCCCAAAATATGTACATATCAAAACCTGCTGCTTACAAACACAAGAAACCATTGGCGCCTCCCCCAGTATGGCTCGATACTTATGTAAAACACCTCGTACCAGGCTTGCAATGTGTTCCAACTATGTTTGAACCCCGAAAACACTTTGTCAGTACTTCATACACAATTGTCTCAGTTGTTTGTCTGAACGTTTCCAGACATAAGGCCAAACCATTCACAGGATGAATCAGTTTACGAGGCATGCAATAATATAACATGTAAATTATGAAATTGAAGCTGTGTGATGTTGCAATAATGATTGAATCACGTTGTGGGTGTGTCCATTATTTCAAGCTTCCTTTTTTTTTCCCTTAGGTTGACAAAAAGAAGCATCCCAATCCTAAGATAATCGATGACATCGAAATGAACAAGAAGATCTATTGCAAAAAGTGCCATGCAGACTGGGGGGTGACGGCCCTCATCTCTGGGGTGGAGTGGATGTGCATCAAGATATGCAGCTTTGTTCTAGAATTTCCAGATCCGAATCCTCGTCGAAAGATGTTCAAGAAGTGGAAAGAGCTTCCCTTTGGCATACCAGAGGCGAATGTTGATGAGATTTGCCAACACGCCAAAGATGCAGTAGAAGATGATTTCGATTTTGAGTTATCTCTTTAAACATCTTGACATATCTTTGATTTCTTGCAATAATTTTTGATGATTGCTGAGAGAGATTGTAATTAGTTGCTGAATGATTTTAAACTGCTTCGCGGAGCTTTGTTCGGCGATGTTAGGTGTAATAAGTGCGGTAGACAGCCGCTCAGGTAAGACCGACTTTACAAATCTAAAGTTTGGTAGCACATCGACTTTAGTTGGTAATGAATGTGATAAAGCTATGAAAAATACCTTTAGAAGTAATATAATGATCACCGAGATTCGCGTAATATGAAGAGTCCACTATTGCCCACGACCATTTAACCTCTGTCATAAATTTCGCCTTGTCAAACAGAAATAGATGACCCCATCTTTGATATAATGCGCCAAAAGTGAGAAGAAGAAAAAAAAATGCCGTTTTCTTTGTACTAGCCTGGTTCCTGTATCAACCCATTGACAATTCGGTGACTGTGGGCTTTTACATCCTCTTAAATTATTTTGCAGAATTTGCTGGTAGGCATTAACCCCGGAAGGTTGTGGACCATCTTACCATTTGTAGTCACAATCTGGTTTAAGATAAATCGAAGATTAAATGGTAATTAAGGCTGCGGTCTTGTTGTGTTTTTTACCCAGACTAAAACGGCACTACCAATCTAATGAATAGCCCAGTGAAGCAAACTTATGTTAAAAAAATTCCTCTATGGCCCGAAAATTATGCAGTTGGTATTCAATTTTCAATTTCCCTATGCATTTAACCCAATTATTTGTTGTTCAACAATGATGTTTACAAGGCTAACTCCGCAAGTGTGCAGGATGAACCAAATTCTGCGCTGTGATTGACTACCCAAGCGGGAACTTTCCCGTTCTGGATTATCCACTATACCCCTCAAGAGAGTTGTGTCCCGAATGTCCTACATCAGACTACTGGTTTTTTCACGCATTTATGGACTTCGAGTTGTTCTCGTAAATAACCACGCAAAAATGTTACACCTTGAGTGATATCATATCATCCATTTTAACCTTACGCTTGTTAACAAATAGCCGTCAGAGCCTGTTTACAAGGAGAGAGGGTTACCCTAGCAAGCGGGTTACGCAAACAAGCGGGTTACCCTAGCATGCGGCTTAACGTAGGACTCACACGTTTCCTTTTTTTTACTTCGTCGTGTTTACAAGGCAGCCAGGGTTACCTGGGTAGGCGGGTTACCCTATCTACATGCTAGGGTTACACTGGCAGACGGGTTAACTTTTTCCCTTGTAAACACTCCAGGTAAGGTTAACCCGCCTACCCGGGTTAATTTTCTACTTGTTTCCAGATCCTTTGGGTGTAACCGCGCCTTAAGTTGTCCCGGGTACCCGTGAAATTTTGCTTGTAAACCCGAGCTATCTTTTGCCCTCCAGCTAGGGTTAGCCCGCTTGCTAGGGTAACCCCCCCTACTTGTAAACAGGCCCCTAATTTTTCGTAAAATACTCCCACGTTTCCATAGAAACCATGGAAAACCAGTAAATATGAAATAACAAAGCTGCATTGAGAAATACAACAAAACTGTAGCTTAGTGTATATTGTTCTAAGTTTTTAGGTATGTATTGTGTCAGGGTGACCGTACAGACAAAATCCGTCTCGGGTCGGCAGGCATACTAATTATTCAAATGCAAACTTCCATTGATAAGTGGCCTCATTTCGGGTTTGGCGTTTTCAAATGAAATCCCTGCTACATCTTTGTAAAGCAATCGCATAATCAAAAATGTTCGCCAATTTTACACCACGAATTCGGCAGATCAGGCTAATAAGAGAGCAGCTAGAAGGATCAGTAAGTAACCTTATTGAAACTAGAGATGAACTTCGCCGTTTCCTCAACGAACAATGTGCTACCGCAAGCGAATGGCAAGACTTCGAGAGGGCCTCCGACCGAGTAGACCAGCTGAATGTGTCTGCAATTCAGCTAACAGAGCGAGCGAACAGCAAACTACAAATCGCTTTTGTTGGCTCCGTTGGTGCTGGAAAATCGACATTGATAAACGCGTTACTGGGAGAGGACATCATGCCTGTGACTCGAGCGGAAACCACATTTTGTCTCGTGGCAGTGACTGGGTCGTCTAGCAATCAATGGACAGCAGTTGAAAGAAGCACTGGAAGAGCTTTAGAGATCACCGAGTTCCGACAACTTCTTCACGTTCTTAAAGCCAGAGCACAGAGAGAAAGACTCGGCATTACTCCTTCCAGCATAATTGACGTGAACTGGCCTTCGTCACGATGCAAGGCTCTGGTTGAAAGCGTTGTCTTGTACGATACTCCGGGTATAGGAGAACGGAAGGCTACGGATGACGCAGTGATTGAGCTCTGCAAATTTGTAGACGTGATTGTGGCCGTCATGGATATTCACAGTCCTACTCTAAGAACCGTGAGTAATGAGTGAGCATTATATGAAATGTAACACAGAGATAATTTATGCAAAAACCATGTGTTTTTCGAAGCGCAACTTCATTGCTCTTGCTTGCATCACACGGCATCAGCACAGGCCAAGGAAGGCGAAAGGTATCGCTTCATCTGCCCGTAGTTCCAACGGCGAGGAGCGAAGTGCCAAAACTGAGAGCGAAATATTGTTTAACAGTTACAAATGCAGTTTGAGGACGCCATCTTTGTATTAGATCGAATTTTACTTCCGCCATGACGTTGCCCTCTAGATAATAAGCTTACTAAAGTCTTTTTCGATACATTTATGCTACCTCTTCGTCGGAGCCCGTTGTTTAATCGTGTTAATTTTCTTTCCCTTCATAATATAGGTCTGATGGTGCATAGCAGTCGCAGAATTGCGCCCACATGTTTTTAAAACAATAGACAAAGCACTAAATTGTCACAATTTGCGATATGCACTGATATGCAAAGTAAATGACTAATCTAAATAAGTTGACAGTTAGTTGTCAAATGTTACGATAATAAGCAATAATAGTCTTCAGGAAGGTCAGTCTTGATATTCCACAAAAAATTGGCAATACACTTTCAATTACCAATTTTTCATGAGAATACGTCTATTAAACCGCGTTTAAGATACCCAGTTCTACTGACGGATCAGTCTCGTGCTATATAGTTCCGTGACTGGTTGTTGGAAAGTTGATTAACGCTTATCAGGGATTCAAATTTGCGCTATGTTTATCATCCCTTGTCGTCTACAAATGTTTTTGCCCATGTTTATGTTTGGCAGAGGTTTAAATTGGTCGCAGCCACAAGATAAGAACAAAAATCTCTCGAAAAGATTACAACACTGTAATTACAAATTCACACAGATTCTGATTTAGCTTTATATCTTCTCTAGTTTTAGTGAAATGGGAGAATGGGCTCTTCCTAGTCCTCTCTCTGTTGCTGACTTTGATGCCTAGTTCATCGCCTCACCTTCCCACCCCTGCAACTGAGTACCCGACTGAGATTAATCTCTATCCAGTCCATAAGTTTTCGCAGAACAAACTACTCTGTCCATTGTATAGTAGTTTATCCCGTCCATAGCGTTAACGACCCTTTGAAAAACTGACCCTAGATAAATAAAACTGAGAGTTTTAGTTTTGCTGCGTCTGTGGGGGTCGTCAAGATCCCTGACTGTTAATCAAGTTCAAACCGGTTGACTTCTCGAGTGTTAGACGTTTGCAGCAATCATTACCATTTAATCAGACGAGGGAGTTAAACTTTAAACGTCCGTTTTTAGAATTCACCACGGCAGTTGATTTGTTTTATCTGCTTCATGACGAAAACATTCGCCAAATAGTCATTCACCTTTCGTGGAACCATATTTTTCGATGATTCCAAATCGAATCCGAGAATCGCAGGTTTTTCAGACGTGAGACTATGAAGTGCTGCCCTTGTTATTTTACCATTATATGACTGTTACTTTCATTTATCATCAAATCAGGTTGTTGATTTCGTGAAGGCCGTGAACTGTAGATACACTCTTGGCGTGTTCACCAAGTGGGACATGTTCAAAGGAAACAATTTTGCCGAAGAGTATGGCGATACCACTGCAGAGGACATCAAGGCACGCTGTTCTGCAGAATTCATGAGCGCTGTCTCGGACAGAGGCAGAGTTTTCTTTATTGACTCTCAGACCCAAAGGGACGCAAGGAATCAACCTGTCATCAAGGTAAGGTTGCAGTGTAATTATAGCGCCTTCGGTTACTAATTATAAGAGACCAACAGAAGAGGTCGATGTCGAGATTGTTTAGGGACTCTATGTAGCGGGCATTTAATTTGCTTAATTGCTAATAGATTATTTAACAGCCACTGATGGCTTTTTCGGCCATATTGGACCTCATCAATATGGCATAATTTACATTCAATACTTCTACCACCGCCGAAATCATAACGCCCTCTACTGTGTCCATTTCAAGTTACACTTCCATTTCAATTAGATGTAAATTTCACCTGACAGCCTTTTCCCATTCATAACCATTAGAGCGAAGCATCGTCCACCACTCCAGAAACTGCAGAAACGGAAGGTTTTCAAGGCTTCAAGGAATTCGAAGGCAACTTGGTGGAAGCTTCCAAAGGAGCCTTGAAATTTGACACGCTAAAGTACGACCTGGAAAAGTTCACAGCAGAAGCAAAGGCCTTGTCAGGAAATCTAAGCAAAATCATGGAAAATCGAAAGCAGCTGAGAATACAGAGGCTATCTAAACGTATGAACAAGGTCAATGATGCTGAAAACAACATCAACTCACACCTGTCTCAAATATCAAACAGTCTTCTCGATGTAATGAGACGTCTCCAGCGAGACCAGCACCTGGTCACATTTAAGGGGCAGATCGAGCAAGACCTGAGAAATGGAGTTTCCAGGGAAAGCGCTCTCGATCGATGCCGCGACGGTCTCAATCAGAGATTACAAGTTATGGTGGAAAAGGACAAAGATCTCAAGAAACACTTAGATGCCATCTGGAAATGTTTGTCTCAAGTAGCTGACGGGCCTGGTAGACTGTCTCTTCAAGTGAAGCAACCAACATGGAAAAATGAAGATTTTCAGCTCGACGAGACCTTCGATTACAGAGGCAATGACCTCCGCTCTTGCCTAGTGAATCCAAGTTTACCAGCCAGAATGCTATGCTACGGTTTATTTGGAGCATCGGTAATTGGCCCGGCAGGAGGTTTGTGCTATTTCAGTTCCATTTTAACGAGAGAAGAACGATACGTTAAGATTTCTTTATAATCTACCTTATTGGGAGATCCAATCCCGGGGGGTGGGGTAATTGCTCCCTCATATGGGCTATATAGGTATGTGTTTGGTCTGTAAAAGAATATAGATTTTAACCATTTTGGTTTGAAATTGGGTATGCTTTTAACTCTGGCTTGGCATTATTTCGTTAGCAAGGAACAATTTTTTTCCGCATCAACATTGGCAAATTTGTAGCCCTTCTCAAGTGTTAACGCAAATGGAAGCCAATTCTGGTTAGCTGGGTCATATATTTGAGCCGCGTGAGGCCTAAAATGGGGTATCGATTTTTGGCCCAGATCTGAAACAGGGTACGGAAAATCACGAGGTTTGGTCTGAAATTGGGTACTGGTTTCAAGGTTCAGGCCGCACACCTCCACCAAAAAGTTTGGGCGTCTCGTGTATTGTTAATATATATATAGATTTAGCCAAGCCTAAGAGCGGAGCTTCTGATTGCAATAATTAACCATAAAGGAAAAAGAGGATTGTTTCTCTTAGATCAGAAACTCAAAAAATTTTTCAGCGTGTTGTTTAACTATTGTTTCCAGTTAAATTTTAACAAACTTTACCCAATAAGTGTAAGGAAGATTGTAGAAGTTACCTACTCCTGTACGCAATATATCAGGGACTTTCCAAGAGACGACTGTAAAAGGAATATGTCGGAAGAAAAGTCAACAACGCGCCAGGAGTTACTTTGAGCCGACATTTGGCCTTTGCACATACTCCCTCTTTCTCCCCCAGAGTAATAACCTGGCTTGAGCCTGCAATCCAATTAAAAAACCAGTACAGGGTCACCTTAAAAACAAAATACGCGACCTTTTAACCTCTAACCTGAGCTCGTGATATGGTCACGTGATACTAGTCAGCGAATGCGTTGTTTTGACAGCTGTCAGTTAATCATAACATGGACGTCCAATATCAAAGATGTACCTATGATAATAGTGCTACTCTTTTATTTTTCATGGTATAGGGCTTGGCGTACGAACGTACGGACAAAAACGTGACCACCAAAATTTTTTAGATCGATGGGCCACCAATTATACTAAGGTATGGGGCTCCGCTCGTACGGCCTCGCGGGCAGAAGCTCCGCTATAACAGCATGTTTTTAAAATGTTTGTCACCGCTGTTTGTTTTATATTTTTAAACAACGAAGCTATTGAGCCCTCTGTCAGATCCAAAGTCCGACGATGAATAAGGAAAATTAGAAAATAAGATGATATCGAGAATTCCTTTTTTTGCGCCTGAGTACTTTATGCTTATGTGTGGTTTTCTCCACTTGCTTATGCTCATGCTTGAGCTAGTAAAAACCAGCCTTTACCCTTTACTCGTTTTCCAAGGATGAAATTATTCATAATTCTTATGTAAAGTGTAGACTACAACTGCAAAGTATCTTCGCTGTGTGTTATAACCTTCTCCAACTAATCTTAAAGGGTCACCTTTCTTAGCTTTACCCTTAGCAATTGGTGGCCCAGTATTGAACAGTTTGGTACCGTCGACTGATTTGTGTGAGTGGTTGAGGTACATTTGGCCCACGAGTGACGCTGAAGTTAATGCAGTTCAGGAGTTCTTTGTCGCCAAAGTCAAGGGATTGCATGAGGTAAGTGTTGCAAGGCTTGTTTGGAAAAAATGCAAATTAAATATAATTCTCTCAGGTTGGAGATAAGGGTGGGTGTTCTCAGCCGTACTCTGGTATGTAGCTTGGGCTATGAGAATAATGGACCGTAGTGAGGGTCCAGTTTAGGAGGATATTAGTTGTATAATTGCCGTGTTACGCTAGTCTTAAGTAATCCCCATAAACCATGAGGTTTGCAGCCGATATGCGCTTTTCACAACGTCGAGCTGCAGCAGAAAGCTGAAATGAGAACACTTGAGCAGATTGTCAATTTAACTTTATTTTAGTTCCATTTTTATTTTGTTTCTATGTTATAGCCATTTTAGTTTTCTTTTGTTCTCTTTACCGTTCAGTGTTTTTCTTTTTTGCCACTTCTTTGTTATCCGTATTTTATGTCATCTAGTTTTCTGTCAAAGATTATGCATATCACTTCTTTCCTATGAGAATTCTGGGCCATCGTAGTTGCCATCTATCTGAGATTTCCCCCGGAAATTCTACTGACCAGATCTACTTTCCTTGAAAATGTTGAAGCGACTTAACCAATCTCAAAAAAAAGTTTCCACTGTCGTTCATTTAGTTTATTTTGTTGTTTGTTTCATTACAGGAAAAATGCGAAGAAGTGGCAGTTGATGGACTAAGCGATTTGAAAGAAACAGCTGAGGTTAGAATTCGTGGTGTAAAGCGTTCCCTGGAAGATGACATCAAATTTGTTCAAGACGGGGATAACTTTCTAAACAAAAGAAGAAGGATAACAGACCGTCTTCAAAATTCGTTCGAGGCATTTGAGATGAAAGCTCATGACATTTGACGTTATCTGTAACCAGCGGATTTACAACCCTAACTCTTTTATTTTGAACTCTTTTATTTATTTCTAACTCTTTTATTTTTTGCTTTGTGGGCACGTAAAGGCGTTAATGTAATGATTGTTTCTGCGTTCATCACCCTAACTCTTTTATTTCGACATGCGGGTTCAAACAAATTTCTTTTTTTTATTACATATAGTTGTTAAGCAAAGATAGCCCTTAGCTTAGAGTTAGCACCAGGCTAACTACTGAAAACATAATAATTCCAAGGTGTCTTGTAATGATAAAAATCCAAAAGGATTTCCATCTTCCACTTTTTGAAACAGTATATTGAGTAATGGTCGCTATGTAGCCTGCGTAGTCGCCGTTTCCTTCCTAAGCGCGCAAGAGGTGAACGAAAAGCTTTGTGGGCACGTAAAGGCGTTAATGTAATGATTGTTTCTGCGTTATTTCCCAGACACAAAATTAGCTGAAGGAAATATTTTGACGAATGTGTTACTGACATTTTCTGTCTTTTTAATTAGTTCACCAAATTAACGTCTTTTACAATGGCTTTAGTACGGGGCAGTTTCACTTCTTACAAGGTATTGAGGGAATACAAAAATTACAGTAGTAGACTTATTTCTTTGCTTTGTACTTGCTACACGCGAGAGACATGCCTCTGCCATGTTCAGGCTAACGTATAAAAAATACACTAAGTAAACGCGAGCGGTCTGGGGAGGAAAAAAAATGGCACACACTTCGGGCGCCTATTTTTTTTATTTTTTCATATTGGGATCACGACCAAAGGCTTATTTGGTTTTCGGCAAATCAAAATAAAACCAAGTCGCTCCAATAGGGATTTTGATGTTGGGGATATCGTGACCTTGTCTAACACGAAATGTTGTTGTGTGGTATCATAACTGCTTTGTGTTTCAAGAGAAGTAGTTTAAAATTTTAAACGATTTCGTGATTTACAAGATTCAGCTGCACCTCCCGAAAGTGACCACCCATGATGGTGAACCAAGGAGGTCTCTTCTGGGAGGTGGACGGTTAAATAGGTACACGACCACACATGAGTACTCAATTCAAGTACTCATGGGGGATCGATAAACAACAGACAACAACTACAAGGAATGCAAGAAGTAAGGCGTTTCAGGCAATGCAGCCTTCCTAATTAGGAACTGGGAGCTCACGACACTGTTGACTTTCGATCAACGACACGACCTACTGTTCGATACTGTACTAATTGAAATTAAAGGCGCGACGCTCACTTTCATGAACTGTAACTCTTTGGCAGTCAATTGTAAGGTACTACAGAGCTGCATCGGTAGTTTTGTGGCATACATGTAGATGGGCTCCGATATGCTGCCAGTTGCAAGAGGTTACACATGCAGTACCCAGTTCGCAAAGAGAAATCACTTTATTTGGTCGCTCTTGGTTTTGATACCATTTCTCTTTCTTAAATATAATTTCGGTTTTAGTTTCTTATGCAAAAGACCTTTGGGTCGTGGAAATGATTGTCGAAAGCCCAAAAAGACATCTGCATGGACGCGTCAACTGATTGATAATCACCCTTCTAATTTGTAATCACCTAAGAACAAAGTGCCATCCGAATTAAGAACAAGACCACCTAGGAGATGTTTAAAGCTCTTAAAGTTTCCAATAGCTTGGAAAACGAAACCGCCGACACTAAAGAAATGATCATCTTGAAATATGTGTAATCCTAAAATTCTGAGTTTAATCTTTTTGACACAGACAATTCAGTTTAGCACACTTGGAATTTTTATACAGACTGTGCGCAAGAAATGGCTCTAAACATCAGAATGATCCCTGGGCATGCGCACATCACGATGAGCACGGAAATCCTGGAGTCACTTCAGTTTTAGTGGATTCACTCTACGAAAAATGCTGCTCTGTTAAAATATTCCACGAAAAAAGCGGCTAGTTCTCTCGCGCTACGGTGGTTCACTTGCCTCAATAGAACTTCAAGTTCATGTTAAGTCAAGTCTATCCCGTGTTTGTTTTATTTTTATTTTTTTTCAACATTGATCAGATTTATCTCCGCACAGTTGAGAGTAAATAACTTTATTTAGTCTTCAATATGTCGATCTTGTAAAGTTAATATATGTACGAGTCCATATTTTGTTCTCCAGTTTTTATCGGTTTTCAATGGCGTGTGATGTGACTTGTGAAAAAAAAGTTAGTTGTATGTTTTACACTTCCAAACAGTGTATTTTACATTGTTGAAACGACACCTAAACCTCATGCGTAGTCTTCGCGTTTCTAAAATCTTTCTCTTGACGTTTTCACCGTTCTTTGTCTCCTCACGCGAAGGAGCAGAAGTGCAGTTTTCATTCAGACCCGTTCCGCTTTCCATTGTTTCTTCGCAAATTTCTTCCTTTTCTTTTCGGGGGGTTAGTCTTTTCTGATATCCAGTTAGAATAGGGCGCCACACGAGTAAAAAAGCTGTAACGACCTTCCACCCCGCATCCCTCGCCCCAGCTCACTAATCCCGCCACAGTCCAGCGATAGCCTCGGGACTTTGAATCATATCGCTCACGCACAAATGGTCCCCCACCGTCACCGCGACATGAATGCTGTCCAGCCTTGTCATGTTCGGCGCAAAACATAACGGTGCTGTTAAATGCCTGGCTGGTGTTATTTCTGCAAACTTTATTGGACGATACCGCCAACGCAATATGAACAGTCACTTTTGTTCGGCTTTTCTTGCGGTGCTTTTTGGAAGATTTCCTCTCTTGTTTTACTTGGGTTTGCTTTTCTCCCCACCCCGCCACAAAACCATGTTTTCCAGGCGTGGCTAAATCATTTCCAGGCATTGCAACATCCGGCAAGCATACAGGACTTACGTACTTTCCAAGTTTGACCTTTCGATTTAGTTTTATGAGCGCGATGTCATTTTCGTGGCTTTGGCGTTTGTAGTTGTCGTGGATGAAAATCTTGGTTGCTTCAATGATTTGTTCCGGGCTGGTTTTCCTGTCACCCAGATGATGGCCTCCGGCTTTTACAGTGTATCTAAAGAGAGAATGGCGACTCCATTGGATGAAAAAAATATAGTCTAAATTGGTTTCCGTGGCATGGAAAGACTTGAAATATTTCTACCCTACCCCCACCCTCACCCCCTGAATGGGATGCTAAAATAATGCATTTATATAACGGGTGAAGAGAGGTATTGTGGGAACAAAATGTCTTGCCTAAGATCACAACAGGCAGATTGGCCATTCTCTCAAACCAGAAACCCAAACCTAGAAAAAGTATATGATAGAAGATTGATTAAGAGGCCAGTTTCCATTTCTTTGATGAATTAATCTGACAAATATTGTAACCTGATGCCATAAAAACAAATATGGGCAAAAATTCCCCACTCCCCCTAGTTTGTTGAAGACGCGCGTTAACCTCACTTGTTGATAAGTGGAAATGGATGCTAATGGAATTACCTGGAGGCTGGGCGAACGATGGGTCTCCATGTTTTAGAGTAAAAGCAATGTGCGGCAGTGATGACCCATTCCTTATTAATAAGAGCTCCGTTGCAGACGGGAACTCCTAACAGAAACAAATAAAAACTATTAATGAACCACAGAGAATATAACAAAAAAAAATGAAAAAATAGTCAGCCAGTTTTAAACAGAGGCTTTGGAAGTGCACGCCCTGGCTTACCGTCCCAGAAGACATGAATTTGCCAGGGCCATACACCACTTGTCGCCTTGTTGCCGCGTACATTTCGCGCTCTTGGTTTAGTGACACTGACACCGCATTCACTGGGATCTGAAAAAACACAAAAGAAAGCTTCTTGTTGTCCGAGTGTCAGTAGTTGAACTTTATAAGTGCACAAATGAGTTACTTGTAAATGCACTATATCCTAACCAAGGTCATGCGATAATTGACTATGAATGAAACTTAAAACAGCTACATCACAAAGCAAAGCGGTCAAAGCAGACTGTTTTCTATCAATAAAAGACGGCAATTTCTCCATGTGGCCTGTTCCAGCCATGAAAAGCAGCGCGAAGAACGGTGATCGTTGAAAACGACGCGATGAAATTCCTTTTTTCACCCCCTGAATCCAAACCCCTCTCTTTTCATTTCCACTAGCCGTCCTTCGCGCTGTTTGCCAACTAAAAGAACGCCTGGGAGAGGTTACATGGCGTGTCGAAGAGAATTAGGTGGAATAATTTTTTTTTCCAATTTCGTTTAACACCGAAACACCAGAGAGGGCATTGATTCACTGCATATGTATATTTTTTGTATCAGAATTTTTCATCATCTTCAAATCACAAGATCACAAGTCTACGTCTACCGCGAATATCGCTGTTTGAATACAGCGAAACCCAGGGCCGAGGCTTGTAACAAGCAAACCGATGCACCTCCCTCAATTACTTCTTCGTTTTCGTTGTACGTCATTATCCTCATCTAAACACTCGAAATAACTAGGAAGAAAATTAACCATGGACATCGTCTCAGTCATAATTTATTTTTGGCTACGGCCCTGGAGCCCGCTTTACGGCCACTCCGTTTATGCAGCCACCTCGTTATTACGCCCCTTCATTCTGGCCTGAACAAAAGCTTAGTCAGTCATTTTCGTATTCAAAGAACCTCTTTAATACGGCCATCCATTAATTCAGCCAGATTTTTGTGGCCCGTTGGTGACCGGATTAACGGGGTTCCACTGTATGCACCGTGTGGAACGTTTGCCTTTACCAGGTATCTCACCTTTTTTCTTCAACGTCACGGTGCGACGCACAGCATCAAACACGTCACCATAATACCTCAGAAATATAAGATGGCTCTTGACCGGCTGTGAGACAACAGACGACAAAACTCGTGTATTGGGGTTCTTTCCAATAGCAATGGAAAATATCTGAAACGACTTCTCGCTCTCCAATAAACGTGACGCCTTGGGGTGACTCGTTCCCATGTTCAGGAGTCCAGTGCTTATTATGAACATGGCCTTGTTGCTGTTAGTTCTAGTGTTCGGCACTATACGGCGTCTTGTCATGTACATGGCCCTTCCCAGCGAAGTACCACACCCCCCTGGTTTCTTGATAGCGCCAATCTTTTTTATGACCTTGTCTGAAGGAGATGCAAAATTCATGGCGGTGAACGGTTTGCTACTGTAAGAGACAACCGCTACACGAATGTCCCCTCGCCTGTGAGAAAGAAATAACAAAAAATTAGTCAGTGCATGCTTTTACATGTTCTGCATGTTTGGGTTTACAATTGTGTCATCAGTATAGGAAAAGAAAAGGTACGTATACTATGAAACATGATGAACTTTGGCGGAACAAACGGACAGCATCCATTGGTCCCATTAATCGTGTTGCAATAGAAATTAGCGTACGCTTAATTATTGACGACAGGAAGGAACATAAATTTGTCAGTATACAATCCGTTTGACTATTTTCTGTTTGGTAATCCACACTATTCTACAGAATCCAACTTTTCTAGGGAATTTTTGTAGTCTTGACAGTCAGGCCCTCCGTAGGCGGACATACTTGGGACAAAAAGAAGTGTTCGCTTAAGTGCTGTGTCAAGCACATGAGTTTAAGCAAAAGCTCAGGCAACATACGTAGAAGTAGTAAGAGGTTCATGATTAGCGTTAAGAAAATTCCCTAACAAAAGGCCCCACTTAACAGCAACTTA
Organism: Orbicella franksi; assembly: GCF_964199315.1. Lineage (NCBI taxonomy): Eukaryota > Metazoa > Cnidaria > Anthozoa > Scleractinia > Merulinidae > Orbicella > Orbicella franksi. Next base: position 5,893,295 of record NC_138145.1, on the reverse strand, counting down.
GCGCGTCCGCGTATGTTGCTTATGTTTGTGTGCCAGTAACAATCAGCCTCTAGGGGAGGCTTAAAATGTGTTTGCACCTGACCGGGACTAGAACTACGACTCTGACTTCGCCTGAAGAAAGCTGAAGCAAGGATTTTGTGTTTTGGCTCATCTCCCAGTTTATTCATTTTTTTTTTTTTAACCCTAGACATCATTTACAAATTTTTAACACAAATGTTTAACACAAAATTATGTTCTTTTCAAAATCTCAGCCTCGGGTTTATTCTTGAAATATTCTTAAAATTTCGCAAATTTTATCCTCGATATTTCTTATAAAACATTTAACAAATAAAGAAGCCGCAACTGTGCTCTCTTTAACAAAAAGATACCATGTTGCCGTGCGTCTCTTCAATAATAGATCACAGATGACGTCAAAATGTGGCAAGAACAAAAAAGTGGTAATGAACAAATATGTTAATGTGGTGAGAAAATACCTTGCCATGTGGTAATGTGGTAAATGTGGTAGGAACAAATATGTTATTACCACATTTACACATTTTGACGTCTTCTACGATCTTTTACTGAACAGACGCACGGCAGCATGGAATCTACTTGTTTTATTTAATAAAGAAACAAAAACCATCTTTAATGACGTCACCTATGTGTTTTTCCTCCGATAGATCATAAGAATCAAACAAAATGCAAGGATATTTCGACATATTATTATAATCATATCGTTTATGTATAATTCAAATACTCACAGGACAGTGGCGGCTAGAACTCGGATGAGTTCTTGAGCAAACTTGAGCCCAATCTTGTAATCATCCTTGGAGACCCCATTAGATCCATCTATCAAGAAGATCACATCTAGGCCTCCGTCAAAATCTAGATCAATTGAGCGACGCGTTCTGGAATCAACCTTGGAACAGGAGCCATTTTTGTAGCATGGATGTTCAGCATGGCTATTTAATAGGCTGTAGCGAACAAATGCGGTGGCTTCGTTTACATCCATGACATTCTTGTCTGAAGAAAAGATCAAAAGTTATTTTACAAATAAACAACACATTTCCGTCTCTTAGATAATAGTTTCGACTATAATAGCTACAACATTACACTATGACATTATCGCACTCAGAGCTCCTCTCATTTTCGCATACTTGAAGGGGCTGAAGAGCTACAGACAACTCCAGTAGTTACTCTCAAGCATAGCTCTTTTAACAAAACGACAACTAAATAAATAATTTTGAAAGTATGGTTTGAAACTCGTGTTTACGTTTTTATCAGCGGGAAAGTGCAAACGATGTGGAATAAAATAGCTTTGTAAAAATACTGTTCCATTTTCCTTTTTTTTTGCGAAGCCTTTTTCCTTTTTTGTCGCCATAAGGTTCAATGCGAAGACTTCCCTAATCAGTTTAGCAGCTAATCAGTTTAGTGAACCCTCTAGGTTCACTTTTCCGCCGTAATATGCAAGCCGTCATTCCTGAGCTGACTATAACAGCTCAGTAACATACCTACACACGCCGGCCGAGCAGTCCATGTTCCATGCTTCTTACATACACTAATCGCTGGGCCATGTAGTTTGTAACCGCGGGCGCATTTGTATTCCACGGTACGACCAATACTGAAATCAGATCCGATGAAGTATCCACGGCGGATTGATCCTGGGTTACCACAGCTCGTAACTAGCAACAAGAATTATTAAAGAAGCCAAGAATTCGGTGAAAAGTGACCTTCATTGTTTTATATGATACTGAGTTCGAGAAAAAAAAACGTAAGGAAGTACATCCAAATCATTAATTCGCAATCCTGTACCGCAGGCTCAAGGTAATGAGAAAATCCTCAACTAGTTGAGGATTTTCTCGTCACCTCGAGTCTGCGGTACAGTCGAACGTGTCGCTCTACAAAGAGTAGTTTATTGTTGTTCCAGCAGTTTCGTTTTGTTTTGTGTTGATTTTTGGTGTTTGCGTTTCTAAACTATTTCGAGCAAATATCATTGTTATTCATGCTAATGATGGGGAAATTCAAGAAGAAACATTACATACATAATTACTTAACGTTTTACACTTAGTAGTCTTAAGGTATGTGAGGGACTCTAAAGAATGTTTTGTAAGGTTCCTAAGGAGAATTGTTTGATAGCAAAGGACGGTAGACTGGTAGTCACCAGTGAAGGGTTGTCTCTCTTGTTGGCTGACCAGCTGACAAAATACAGTGTGAAGATCACTTAGGGAATTATTCTTGCGTACATGCAGCTCAACTGTCAAATTTGAAAAATGCCTTGAGGGGGAATGGAAAACGGGACGTGGCAAATAAGCCGTTTCGTTTTCAGTGTTCCCTACCTTTTGGAAATCTACAGCTAGGCTCTTTCCCAAGCAGTTTGCCTTCTAAACAGCGCCTAATTCTGTCTCCCTGACCAAGTTGGTAGCCATTGATACATTCATATGTCACTGTGGAGTAGTTACAGCAGTGCTTTATGGCGACGTGGAGGGGAGGATGTTGAACCAATTCCTTTACAACTGACTCGCAAGTTCTCTTGCTAGAAACTGTTGCTAAGGATAAATCAACCATTGATGTGTCGGTCAGTAATCATATAACCATCTCTGAGCAATTATAAATTAAGTGCATATCCACGTGACGATTGTCCTTAGCGTGACTTGTTCGTGAGGTGCAGTGTCAACGAAAAGGAGCATGTCCATAGAAATTCCTACATCATCGTCTTTATCGTCCATCTGTCTTCAGATGGACGATTAATTCTGGGAAACAGCGCAACCTACAGATTACTCACTAATCTGCTAGCAGATTAGTGGATTATCTGTAGGTTGCGCGCGCAGTGAAAGGATTTCCAAGAGCAATATCGAGCTCACGGACAGCGAAGTAAGAACATGGCTTGTCGAAAATAAACTGCGTTCGGTGCGATAATGCGTTTGTCATTATTTTCTTTAAAACAATGTATAATAAAACAATTATTAGATTCGGTTAGTGTTATCAGCCGAAGCCGAAGGCTGAGGCTGATAACACTTACCTCGACCTTGATTATTCCGGATATCACAAAAACCTCATCCAATAATTGTTTATTAACCGGAAAAGAGTAGTTGTTATATTTACTCGATACACCTTAAGAGCGTTTTTTTTTTCTAAGAAAGCTTTTCAGAGCAGTTGCAGTTCTGAGATGAGATCTCAAGTAGGGATAAAAAAAAAATGGATTGCATCTCTCTCGGGTTTGTACTTGTAAGTTAGTAAGTCCAAATACATGACCCGTTTGCACCCAAGAGTGGTTTTAAAACAAATCGGCGGGCAGTAAGACGAAATAATAAAATTCCAAAAAAAGCCTGTTGACATGATGGAAATATCGACAGCTCCATAGATTTAATCAAAATGATACAAAGTTGGTTTTGAGTGGGGAAGATTTAGACGGATTTTTGGAACAAGGAACTTGAACAAAAATCGGTGAAATGTTTTCAAGCTACGCTCTCCGTGAAGAAGACGGAATCATGCTATTTTCAGCAATTGCATTCTTTCCTTTCGTATTTAACTTCGAGTTCCAAACTAACTTCGAACACAAAAACTCTCAGGAAATTAAAAGAAGGGAAAATTTCTTAACACTGTAGACTTCGTAAATGCTTTGCAAACCGTTTTAAACTGGATGAAAGAATTGACCGTGTCTGCCGTTTAGTATGTTTTCAGTCTTTTTAGGGTTCCTGATAAATATTTTTAGCCCATTTATTGTCATTGTTATTTTTGAATCAACATTTTTAGGTCTCGTGCCATTTTGTGTCTCCTAAAATAGCATGCCCGGGTCAACTGTACAGACAAACAGACTCTGTACTAGTGATCACCAATTAGCGAGCGCATGCATATTAACTTCCTAAATTAGCAGAAAATTAAGGATTACACAAGTCGTAAACTTCTCACCTTCATCGAATCCCCGGACGAATGAAACGGTGATCCCTAACATAAACAGCACCTGTAATGAAATGGATCCTTTTAAGCGTACGTGAAAACTCGAGTGGCCATGTTGCTCGCATTGTAAGGTGTTGAAGGAGCTCAGTCACCTTATTTTTAGTTATTTTGGCTACGTACAAAATAACCTTTAAATTGAAGGAAACCTGAAAATAGTAGTTTACTAAGATAGCAAAAAACACCAAAAAGATAATAGTGAACCATAAAGGAACAAGGATGGTCAAGGATGGAGAAGATTAACACGGATTGCAAACGACGAACTAAAAACATTTGGACTAAAGCTTTCAAGATGCGCAAATCGTGACGTAGCTCATTTAATGCGTGCACAGGTTCCCAACTACTCTTTGCGAGAAGAAAATACCATGACTAGGAAAACAGTAAAATAAAGTTCCTAATTGTTGACGACTCCTCTCTTAATAGCAGAAAAAAGCATCGTTAAAATAATACGCAATATCTTGTGTAGTGTTAATTGTATCGAGAATGATTTCATTAACTGTTTATATGACATCTAAGCGAACAGCGAATTCTTGAATATGTTCCAAACCTTACAACTAGACTGATGAAAGCACTCAATTATCAATAGTCAGCTGCCGTTGCGTTTTTTTTTTTTTTTTTTTGTATATATTTTTTTCTTTTTATTGGAAATTCGATCAGCTGCGCTTGCATTTCTATGTTCATGATATCGGATTTTTTTTTTGGTACTGTCGGTAAATAATTTGGGGTATCTGCCCGCGGTCAAAGACTTGACGAAAGCGAGGGAAAAAAAAACAATGTTCCAGAATCTTTGATCAAGTTTGAAAAAGTGCAGCTGACCTAATCAAAAAAGCCGCTGTCTTAGAGCTAGAGGAATTGTGTTCCGATATTGTGTAAATACAGACGCCCGTCAAGAAAGCCTTATCGGGCAGTATGGAAGCGGGGATTATGGACAGATAAGGTTGTTTAAAAGATTAAATAGAAACCTGTGCTCCAAGAATCGTTCAAAACTGGGATAAGGCCAATAGATAAAGATATTGTTCGAAAGATAACTTAAAAATGCAAAATAAATGATAAAACGTTTTCAGAAAAGAAGGAAAATGTAAAGTACTTCTGGCTTGCTAAATTGAGATTTTCTATATATGATGCAATTATTTTGCGTTTTAATAAGAGAATGGGGGCTCTCAACTGCGACAGATGATAAGTAGCAAAAAAGCTGATTATACTGAAAAATCCAACGTCTATTTATAATAGGTTTTAGTTTTAAGTGCCTGGTCAGATGATAACAATCAAATAACAGATTATTAACTTCCACCTACGCGGTCAGATCACAGAAGGAAGAAAAATATTAGAAATTGAAAAAATGACACTACAATGCGATAGCGAACTGGAAAGGTTGTTTAATTTCATTCTAAAGGAAACTGATCTCTTCAATAAGTGAAAGTGTGCAACTGATTTAATTCTAAGTTGGAAATATGAATTCTTCCTCTTTAATTTTTCCACCCTTGCTTTAGATTAGATTTGAAAAGTTATTAGTACAAAAATGAGGCATCACTAGATAGATCAGTATCCCTTTGTTCCTCGACCCGTGTGCACTCAAAATTATTATCGTCTGGCAAAGACAAAAAAAAAACCCAATTGATATTGGAAATCGACCCTGAAAGGGCTGAGAATGTTCTCCGCGTTAGAAAAGTTTATCTTGATTGACCTACTGGCTGCACATACAATCTACTTTATCCTCTTAAATCTGATGGAATTTTCACGACAATGTACCCTTATATCTCAAACTACCAACTCGATCGTGCAACTTATGGGCAATTTAATGAAGACTGAACATACATTTGTCGATTTCATTTAAAAGAATACACAAATGATTAATCATAGCCTTAATGGCCACTTATGAAAAGGAGTATTTTGTAAACAGACCTCCTTTCAGAATATGTAAAAAGCTCATCTTCGATCTGATTTCCTGTCGCCTCCCGCGCAATTTTAAGACAGGAAATGGTAAAGCTAAATTGGTATTTCCTTCTTATGTATTTTATCTGAAACGCGGAAACGGCCTTCGTGGTTACAGTGTAATCCTTACAACTGTTGCCAACACGTGTAAACCAGAACTTAAGCCGTTTTAGATTTATTGATACACGCGCACTACACTTAAGAGTTTGCCCACGTCCAGTTCTCCAAAAACAACTACACATTTTGCATTCTTATGTTAAAACTTGCACATATAGAAACTCGGTAATATTGAGAGAGCTTTCATAATTCTAAGCCAACCCATAGTGTGGGTATGTCTTAGTAATCTTGTCATTGTTATTAATCATTAAAGTCATTATTAAATTAGAAACCAAACGCTATGAAATCCGTTTTACCTTGTTTATTCAATAGCAATGTCTTGTGAACATACTATTGCTAATTTTCCATCTAAAACTACAAACTTATAACACTGAACATTTCCTATTTGGCCTGAAAATAAACGGAATTGAAAACGTGTTTTATCCATCTCAAGATTTAAAGTGATTGATAACTTTAAGTGAGGTGTTTAGGCTGAGCTCAGAGTTAATCGATTGTTCAAATCATGATTATAGTTATCTGTTATTTACACAAGCTACTAACAAGTATCAATACTTCATTAAGCCTAAGTTGAAATTTGCAAATTATAGGAAAGCATATATGTTCACATCTCGCTGCGTTTTTTGTCATGCATGCAACGGTTGCTAATTTATCGGTTGCAAAAATGTCGATAACAGTACAGTTTCCATCTTATTAAATTAGTCCAAATCAATCAACAACAAAGGTTGTTTGGCCTCAAACGTCGCGACTACAGAATAATTTATCGTTTGCCAATCGCTTTTAGCAAAATAAAGTCTGCCTATAAATTGGCAAAAATAACATGTCTATGTGAAGATCCACTGTCCCGGGAATTGGGTCTTTAGATTGCATCTTTAGAAGTGTTTCCTTTGTAACATAATTCTAGACAGACACATGTCATTTATTTTGACTTGATTAGTTTGTAAAAATCTGTATTTGTTTATCCTAGGAAGTATGTCGCGATTTTAAAAAAATAACAATAACTTTGTACTCTGTACCGGCCATAATTGGTCTGATTATCTCGATTGCAGACCGCCACATACCAAGTACGTAGTTAATATTTTCTGGTATTTTGTCACAGAACGAGACAGCAACTAAAAATATACAACACAGGACAGCTGCTTCACTATATGTTCATCAAATTCTCATATTCCGAGCCTGTTCTGCTTTTGCTCTTAGTTAAAACATCATAAAACAAGGAGGTGAGTTTGCGTTAAAGATATCAATCAGCCATTGGCCACATAACTGGTGGGGTCAGGCATGTTTTAATGACTTGTTTATCATGTAGATTATATACTTCTTCAGGTAAACTTCCCATTGAGGCATGAGTTGGTTGTAGTGCTATGAAAACAGTCATAAAGCTCTTAAGCTTACCATCAGATGAGAAAATATTTCGAATACCTGCCTGTGCCTCCAAATGACATGATTTCACGCTAGGAAACGTTAGTTTAAGATTTAGTAAGAATGTGATACCCCAGGGAATCGAACGCTGGCAGAGTAGAAATTCGTTTCACTCTATGAGAATGAAGTGAACAAACATGAACAAGAGGATTACAAACGTTTGATCTCGAGCATGAATTGGACTAAAAAAACGCTCAAGGAGCATTTTTTTTTTGGAACTTAGAGCGAACGATACTTCGTGACGACGGTAAACGAACCTATTTTTCCCTTCCCCACAGAACAGGGCGCGACTTGTGATGGTTCCAAGTCATACAACACAGGTAAAGCTACAAAATTCGTTCACCTACCCAACGCATTTCGTTGTCGTACGTCGTTTGTTGTTAACAGGTCTTCTCCCACCAACTGAGCAGTAAACAAAGCCGTCTTAATCTTTCACTGAGTGTGCTTTCAAATGTCTTAGCGTGAACTATCTCATCGCTTTATCAGCTGGGTCTGTTATATGATCCACTCGTATTGGGAGAATGAGGCCGAGGGCAATGGAACCATGTCTGCACTTCTTCAATACAACGTACAACCTCCAAATCAACTTAGCAAGAACTTTACGTGGTCTTACATAAGCATCATAATTGGCGCTTGCTTCATTCCACAGGGAATTGTGCGAGTTATTGAGAGGTCGTTTATAATAACCTAAAAACACTTCTCGTGTTTCGTTAGTGGATGCGGTTTTGCTAAATACCTCTCAAAAAGTCGTTTACATAAATACTCTATGACGTTTTCTCTAATCGTGAATTATCGACGACATACGTGCCATTAAGATAAAGGTTTTGATAGAAAATATTTGCAAAGCAATACTTCGGAAATCTATTATCTCGTTCACCTATCAATCTGGTGTTGCAAATATGTTTACAAACTTGTCTAGAGGGTATTAATGCCAGTTTAATCGTTTGGGAATTTTTCTTGTCTTGTTGATATCGCTTAATTGACAACATGTTGGTGGAAACAGCAACTTTATTTTCTAAAAAACGGTAAATTAATTGAGTGAGGTAAAAAAAAAAATTTCAAATCTAAAAAAAGACATTGCGTGCCGGTCGTTACAAATATCTTCCCGATCATTTGGACGATTTGACAATCAATCTACAAACTGCCCAAATCATCTCTCCACACATGACAGACTCTCGTGAAAACATTTTGGGGTGTGGGAAATTTCAACTATTTATATTTCAGATTGCATTTGACTTCTAAATGCAAGCAAACGCTTTAAATTGACCGACCACAGAACACTGACAGAATACAGAAAATACCCACAAACGAAAAAGTTGAAACACGAACAAATTCGGCTCGGGCAACATTCTTCGGCCCTTTAGAGTAACTGAACACGCCGTTTGCATCTTTCGTCGACTTGGCTTCTCACAAGCCAATTTAGTCAAGGTGGTCAGGCGTGGTGGACTGAGCCGTGGGAAAAACAAAACTATATTGTTTACCATAAAAACTGACGAGTGATTTTTATGCTTTCTGTCAGAAATTGAGTCTAAAAGGGAGATGAAATAATGATTGCGGACTTGTGCCTGATGTTAACTGTGTATGAGGTCAACAAGGAATAAGTACGGTCTGTGATGAGTAGACGAAACGTCATGTAATGCCAAGCCACGCGTGCATATTTCCCGCGCTTTTTCAGTTGTGTTGGAACTGGGAGCTCTGTACGTGATCCGTAAAGCGGTAACCGCTGCGAAAAAATCGAATTAACTGGATATATTGCAACTTAGTGAGTTCATCACAGTGTTAGATGTTGGATTTTGACTTTAAGGAAAAAATTATTCCTCATTATTTTGCACATGCGGGTGATAGTCTTCTCATCCAAATTATTTCACTCAGGAATCTTTGGCGTTTAAAGGTTCCTGACGTACTACTCTTACTCGGAAGCTAAATAAATGGCTTAAGTTCTCATCTTAAGTTCGTTGTAAGGTTAAAGAAACATTGTTTAGAGATTTGTCTCAACAACAGAAAGAATTACTCGCTTCGCGTTTGGCATTTTTCTTCGTTATAATCGTTACGGCAGGCCGAATTATTCCTGTCTAAAATTTACTGAAGATTTTATTTTAGCTTTGTCTCGACAATTAAATACTATCGGGCTATTCATTTAGGCATGTGTTTGAACTGTTATTGCTTCCGTAGAACATAATCCAAAATGACCACGTGGAAGACTACAAAAACCGCACTGGGGTTAGTAAAATGACATCTAAAGCGAGAAAGAGTTTACTTGGTCCCATACATTCGGTCAGTCAGTCTATCGGTCGTCAGTCGAACATTCAGCAGCGAGTTGGCCATTCCTTTAATGTTTGGTAGCGGTAAAAAGTTTACCTTAAGTGCGGAGATGAAACCAATTAAGTTTATGAGGGGTTTTTTTTTGCCTTGGACTACCCAATTTCTTTTCAATGGCTGCAAACGCCCTCTCGACGAATAACGGAACACTCAACTGTAAGCTCCTCATAATGGGCGTCAAGGGTCAACAGAAATTCTTCAGCTTTTCATACAAGAGCGAGTTCGTTTTTTAACTCAATTATTACCGGGGGATTTTTTAATTGTTCAAGTCCTGTAAAAACAATACCCGGAGCTATTAAAACGGCTAATCTTCAGCTAATATATTGCTCTTTTAATCCTGATTGCAGGTCGCTCAGAGTCTGAGCATCAAGTATTTCGACATTATAGATGTCCGAGGACTTTAAGCTGTGTAAAGGCCACATATACTTCAGTGGGCATTGTTTCCAGGAGGCCTCACAATCAAATAACTACTCGTGGAAGACTGCTCAAACTGAGATTAATACAGATATGATACCATGCGGAATATGATTCCATCATAATCGACATCGTCGTCGTCGTCATCATCATCATCAGCAACAACTACTTTCATTTTTCATTTAATTCAACGACAGGACAGAGTTGCTTTCAAAGACCTTCCATTTCTGCCATAGGATTATCAGTAAGTGTCAGTAGCACAGAAATGTGCTTTACCAGGTATCTCGTTCTTTACGGCCGCGGAAAATGAGCGTGACTCTCGTTGACTTTTCAAGCGTTCTCATCGAATTAGAACCCGCTGAAAATTTATCGATATTGCGAGTCAACAAAGATCACAGAAAATGCGTTCATTTGACCAGCAGTACGTACTCTCAGCTCATGCGCCATGATGAAATAGAATCGGTAGAGTCAGTTCGGAAAACTTCCTTCCACAACATTCTATCAGTATATATTTATAAGATTTCTATCTCAGTTTTGTTTTATCTTGTTTCCATCTGTCGTTTCCTTTGTGTGATAAAGATCAGTGTTCTGCTTAATCCCAATTTTGTTTCGTTTTGCATGACTCAACGTAATCTATCCAGGCTAACTACAGGACTAAATGAAAACAAATTGGAAGGTGTTCACTAAAAGAACATATTTTCAAACAGAGATAGCTATGGCTGGTCAGTATTCTATAGCTGTACATCGTCTTCAGTTTTTGCTCAGTTTTTAGCTTATTTTGGTTTTGTTTTCTAGACGGATCAAAAGACGACACTTGGAGAAGAGGAGAACTCTCTTGTTCCAAGCTTTGATGGGCATTACTTATTAATTACTTATTTGGTCGTTGAATAACCAGAAACTACAAAAGGACCTTTTGAAAGGGAATCACTACATCGCGTTTCGGACCACCACATCGTGTCGTTTTGTAATTCAACTTCTCTCGGTAGAATTCAAGTAACGCAAAAAGCGAGTACAAACATTGATTTGAAAGACCGGTTTTACAGGTTTTCTTCAATTCTCTTGCGACCCGCTTGCGACTAACACAGAAAGGACCTCGAGAAAGCGAGACATTGGATACCAATGACACTATCTGTCCCCTCAGCAGGGATTTCAATAAAAGACGGTTACCGGCGGTCTACCGCCGCCTGTAGGACCTCTTACCGCCGTCAGTTTGGATTTCATTAATGAAAATAAAATAATATTAATAAAAAAAAAAAGCAAATACAACAACAACGACGACCACTGAAATTTTTAAATGCTACAAAAAAGCGGGCAAAATAAACGTTCCAAAGAAATAGCGTACTTGTTCTTTGTAGTCGCCGATCAGTGTTATCACTGTTCATCTCAGGATACCTAAGACATCTAAATGATTTAATAAGATGATTTAATTTTTCATTATTTTATGATTATTAAATACCTCAATAATGAACCGTGGGAGAATCAATGAAAAGTTGAAAATGAGGTTTTGTTTTGTAAGAATATTAGTAGAAAGAATTTTGTTGTAAAGTTTATCGCATCTCATTTTTTTTTCCGAAGAGTTAAAAATCAGTTTGTTGCCATGTTGGTACATTTGAATGAGTAGCAGAGAAGTTGTACTTGTTTTAAGAAAGGACTTCAAAGAAATTACTGCCTAAGTGGATATCAAGTGTCACTGAGAGATATCTGCCTAGAAAGGTATTCAAAATGCACCTCTTTGCAAAAAATTAATAGTTTGTCAAACAAAATCCTGCTTTGTGGTCAATAAAAATACCCATGTACAGCAGGCAGGGGGGTCATGCCCCCACTCTGATTGGTTAACTCAGAGGTGATTAGCAAGTACTATTCACCTCCGAGCCTGAGCCGGCGCGAGAGATTTTAAAATTTCCGACCGCTTGTCACACATAAAATAACGTTTTGGTCCGCTAATTATTCAGCTTCTGTGGTATATACAAAAACAATTATTCACCTCAGTGTCACTGGAAGTGATGGATATCCACCACTATTCACCTCCACTACGGTGAATAATTGTTAATTATTGAAAACCCTGTATCAGGTCTGTAACAGCGCTGTATATTGCGTCATTTGCGGTCTCGCCAAAGGACGGATTATAAAATCCAAAGATTAACATTGAGATGTCTAATAAGTTATATCCATATATTTACTTTGTGGATTTTAAGAACGCATCGCTACGAAATTAATGTTAGCAATGTGGAGACTTGCTGTGCCAGATTTCACGTCTCTAAAAACAAGCCCATTATGGCTAACAGGATAGAGCGGAGGCTTACAGGATACCCGGAGGGGGGGGTTGGGGCGAGGAGACACTCCCGCATGAAAAGCTCGGACTAGATGCCTGCATTCTCGCTTAAGGGTGTAAGTCTCACTTAGCGTGTTCAGGCCAAACGCCACTATTTTTAGCTGTCAGAGTATCGTTTAGGATGTACCCGAAGAATAATAATGCTCTCATTTCCGTTTTCCGCTGCTCTCTCGAGTCCAGTCTACTATGCTAGCACAGGCTCCTTTTCCAAGCAGCGGCTGGTTTAAAGTGCTATCTTTTAGGAGACAAAGAAAGCTCGAGTCACGCCCAAATTATTCTCCTTTAGGTGTTTAATACAAATTTTCCGGCAAGCATAACTGACCTTTTCATATGGGAGTGCACATGCAGCCTGTTCCAAAAAAAATATATTTCCATATCCACTCTTTAAATGATTTTCAGCCACTTCAGTCCACCTCATCCTAAGTTTTATGTTCGCCGCATTAGGAAGACAGCTCGTTATTTCCCTAGCTTATTCCATCGTTTGTCAATTTTCTTTGGTTTTTGGTTTTTGGTATTCGAACCGTCGCGCCTAGACAATCGTAGATTTTCCCGATAATCTCATAAGCCCGGGTAATTGGATATATCCTAGCCACCAACCTGTCTAGTGATTCTGTGCATGGTCGACTCTGTGTTTTGTCTCCCGTTATCTATCGCCGTGTGTGTTATCCTGGCTTACGATGAATTCCGCAAACAGAACTGCGTTGTTTTCATGCCCTAATCCATGCACGTATTGCCCTAACCTGGACACCTGAGGGAAAGAGGAGTACAAGTCGACCAAAGGAGACAGAGGAGAACTGTAGAGGGAGAGAGGCAAAAGATGGGTTTTGGTACTTAGAATGAAGCCGTCACTGTTGCGAGAGACAGAAGAGATTGGAGGAGACAAGTCAATGGCCCTATTCTCCCAGAAGATAGCTAGGAACTATGATGATGATGAACTCTTCCTTTCCGCCATAAAAGATTTGTGAATTTTGTAGCGACAAACAGCGGCAAGCATGGGTTACTCTTCTATCCTCCTCCCATTTCTTCACTAGAAAAATCCCGTTATCTACTAATACCTTGGAGAATTACAGCATTTATCATGCGGTTTACCTCACGCCGCCGGTCAGTCGCTATATATTTCCCGTGAAAGAAAATCACGGGTATTTGGTGTAGACTGTGAACCATGAATGCACTAATCTCCTTTTCTTAGACTTGAACGTTATTTTCGCTCCACATCCAGTCTCTCAGGATGTCACGCGACCTATGATTGGTCAGTATTACAGGCTGTGTTTAACAGCGTGGTCGTTTTCTGCGTGCTTGACACGAAATGTTTTCCTTTCTTCTAAGGAAGAGAGATAACAAACACCATATTTTCTCGGTCCGTACTGAATAAAGCAAAGATCTAAACCCCAATAATAACGAGTACGTAAATATAGAGCTTGCCACTCAAGATCACTCAACGGCAGTTTTAAAAATAAATGGCAATAGAAATTCACTGAAGTGCGACCCCTTCCCACCCTGCTGCATGTGCTGAGGGCATCATTTGTTTGAAATATCGCTTAAGTGTAGGAAGCGCAAAATCTGTTTTACTGTACTTATGGCGGCGCAACTTGCTTCTTCAGGCGTTCATTTGGTTGGCGCGCAGCGCGTAAGAAAACAGCTGAGTGAAAAAAAGAAGAGAGAGACTTGGTACGAGGAGCCTTCCCGCGCCGCGCCTCTTCCCTATTTATTCATGCGCTATTTTTCGCGCTGCACCCCAACTAACTGAACGCCTGAACAGGCAAAGGCGCAACACATGCTTCGGCTATTCTATTAATGTAACCGCCGTTAGCTAAATATACACAAAAGCCAAGGAAATCGATGCAAACGACCGCCTTTATTTCTGATTATTCTTAATTGATAATTCATCTGTACATGTACCGTACCTTTTAAAAAAATCTCTCTCACACAGAATATATAATTAACACTCTAACGAGGTCATTTGTGGGGTCCAAAAGCCGATGGCAAACCAGTTATGTCGAGTAAACCAGTTACTGGTCCGTACAGCAGTAAAGATTCGTTATTTTAAATTTGGCAAAGTTAGCCGAATTCGTTTTTGTACCAGTCTATTAACTAGTGTGTTCATCGCGCTAAAGGAAACGTAGATGTCCGTAACACCTGAAGGAGCAATAAACGTGATATTTACTTAACCCGTCCACTCCAAGAGTCAACTGTCGAGTTAATTTAATGTTATTCTAATTATATGATGTGACTACTCAAATGAGAGCAATTAATCGAACGCCCAGGTGCTGCAGAGGTTTTTGTTTGCTTTTTGTTTAATTTCATACAAACTGAACTGGAGATTATTTTGCAACCTTAGAATAGGCCATATTCGTCTTCCCGGTATTGGGCTGGAACTAGCTTGTAATGGAGGCTCATGCGGGGGAATATCATTAAAAAGAGATTAATGTCAGTTGCGTTTGAAAAGACTCCCTGCATTAGCCTCAGTTACAAGCTAGTTCCAGTCCAATACCGAGACTACGAATATGGCCTATTGCAAACGCTGAAATACATTTCTGTTGTTTCTTGCACCCATGTTTTTGTCCGAATTATCTTAAAGGAAAAACAATCTGTACGTTACATGAACCTCACTGAAGCTATCATCAGCTTACCTCGGCCAGTGGAAACGCGCCTGAGTTCTCTTAACAGCCGAGGTTAATAAGCACTTAATGACTGGCCCCAAGGGAAACACTGCGTTTTGCTTCCCCGAGACCCTCAATGTTGAACATTGCTGAGGTCATGGGGCCCAGCCATTAAGTGTTTTGTTTTACCTCCCAACTCAAAAATAGGAAACAAACTGTGAAAAAATTATTTGCTTGACGCCAGCTGGCACAACAAATTTGCCGCGGTTTCAAGGAGCACGACCTGATCACGTGCCTGTCGAAAGTTAAAGGGAGTTAGTGAGTTTTGACCCATGACACGTGACACGTTCCCCTCCAGTCGGAAAACGATTTGAGCTGGGAGGTAAAACAAAATCAATTGGTCTTTTTTTTTACCACTCAACAAAACAAATGAGGAAAATAAAAATATTTCATTTGTAATAAAAATACTACATTTATTAATCCTTCAGTGCTAGTAGAAATACACGTAGCCAATAGATACTTTCCAAAGAGGGAAAAGAAATTTATTTAATTATGGACATTTACTGGCACATTGAGACAGCCTTGTCTGGTTGATGAAGTTCTACTTTCTCATAACTTGCCTACTCAATGACGTTTCAGAGCAGTATGGAGAAACAATCGATTCATCACTTTTAGGCCTCAAATGGCGTGAAACGACATCACGGGTATATATTTTATTCTTAACAAGAAAAAAACTTTTCGTAAGTTATAGTACAACGGTTTGTTGTGAATGCAATACCAGATTGCATCTTAAATTTGTACCACAAAACTACAGTGGCCTTGTCTTAAAAGACAAACTGATCTTTCTGTGTCGAGATTGTCCAATCACTCCTCGAAACGATTAAAACTTTAAAACATATAGCAAACGTGTTCCCGAAGATTTCTACACGCCACTGACCTCAAAAATACTAGTAGTAAATTTCATTCAAATATAGAACCGACGAAAATTGACATAATTCCTTTTTAGATCCTTATAATTATTTCTCAATAAAATTCGCTTGTTAACTACAATATTACTACGAGCTCGAGTTGTTCAACCAAGAATCGCTAGGTGACCATCGATATCGCCAAATATTTAAACTGTTTTAGAAGAAATTTGCCGTGGTGAAAAGAATTATTTTATTTTTATTTTTACATTATAAATATTAGGTATGAGAACACGCGAGCAGCCAATCAGATCAGACTCGAATCTCCCCCACGACAAATTTCTACTCCTTCATATATTAGCTACATCAATCAAAACTAACCCAACTTTGCTGGGAATTACAAGTCTTACTTGGATTCTCACAATGGCTCTCTTCTGTATTAATATCTAAATTTCGTGTAAGCAGCGCTTGATTGTTCTTCGGTACATTATCATAAGGCCCACTGTCTCTTCTTATTTCCAGGCGTGATAAATCCACAGCCCCTATATGATTTTGAGCTTTTAAATTCTCTTGGAGTTCAGACTCTTTTCCTTTATTTTCCACATTAAAGTTTGTTTTCATGTTACTCTGTCCACCAGTACCGAGTGGAAGCGAGTTAATGTCCGTATCCGAAAACAAAAACTCTTGCGCATCAACAGGAAGCGACGCCATTGTATCTTGTAACAATGACAACGACACCGGTCTCAATGGAGATATAGAGTCCTCTGTTTGTGCGCTTTCTAATAAGGCGTCTACTGACACCTGAGGCTTTTTCTGGACAGATGGTCTCTTTGGTACTGGAGGCTTCGTCCGAGACGGTGATGACTTACTCCGCTCTAGCGACACATCACTGCTCTCCGATGTTCGCCTCGCCGAGCTTGTGCGTCGTATGCTAGTGTTCAGCTCCTCAACGCTGAAAGTTCCAGAAGGCGTGACGACGCCTGTAGAGCCGTCGTGTGTTTGAGTTTGTTCTATTCGATTTGAATCTTCACTAGATGCATCTAAGAAAGCTAATTCCTGTAAAAAAAAAAAAAAAACAGCAGATCATGTGTATACACATTGTATAGAAGTGAGCTGCTGTTTCAGTTGCTCTTTAAACGCACTGACATATAACACGTGGGAGGTGCGGTAGCGTAATTGTCAGTAGGTACGACATCCGATCGAGGGGTCCTGGTTCGAGCCTTGGCCGGGGTTACTGTGCTATGTTTTTGGGTAAGACACTTTACTCTCACCTTGCCTATCCCCCCCCCCCCCCCACGTGTATAAATGAGGGTAACGCTGGGGGTAGCCCTGGGTGGACTAGTGTCCCATCCAGGGGGAGGGGGAAGGGGGCGAAATGTACTCCTAGTCACTTCATGCAAGAAACCCTAGGCAAGTACTGGGAATATTAACCACAGAAACCTAGGGTAAGTGTCATATCGACTGGTGTTATTTTGCTCACCTTTAAATCTGTTGATCCCTGGGCACTCTCATTTTCATTTGAGTTGTTTGGTTTATCATCCAATGAGATAAGTTCACCCACAAGAGGCTCCACCGTTAAATGAGGGGCACTGCGCCGAGTCACTAGCTTAGGAGATGATTTGCCTTCTGCTGTCGAAATGGCGCCAGTGCGAGGACGCCTGGCAGAAGCACTGTAGGGCTTGGGCGGAGGAGGTCTGGGAGGGCGCTCTTTCGCGCCACTTTCGATTTTGATTTTTGCAAACTAAATTAAATAAAGGAAACAACAAAGAAATCAGTAATAACCTCGCCATACTTTGACATCGCAGTAGGTTTCGTATAACTTCGAAAGCAGTTCAGCATCTTCCGTTTGATTTGCTTTGATACAAATCTTCAAGATTAGATCAAAAACAGTGAAGGGGCATCTCTGTATAAAACGGACGTCGACCATCACTTTCTTACCTCAGAAGGTGAAATCGTTCTTCTTTTGTTGAAAGGGGACAGTTTGTGCATTGAAAACGGTTTGACGTCTGGGTTAGTGTTGGCTCTCTTCTGCTCTCCTTCAAATTCCTCCTCTTCCTACAAACAAAGTTCAGTTACAAACATTGGCTGGATGAATTTCTCCTTACAAGGGCGTGCTACTAAACGTCCAGTGGGGGTTAGTGCGTGATTGCTCTAACATACTCAGAGGAAGAAGGCTTTCTTAAAAAAAAAAGAAAAAAAAACATAAAAACAACCTCCAAGCACAACAGTGGACAACTGAAGTCCTCTTCTTTCTCAATGAAAAGACAATCGCATCTAACATGTTATAATACCTTGCCCTTCAGTTTGTCCTCCAAGTCAGCTTTAACCGACTTAATTCCACTCTTCACGGTTTTCCAGCCGCTCTTGCACTGTTTTTTAACCATTTTCTCCGTCTGAGCAAAACAAAGAACATTCCAAATTATTATTTCATAACTGACAATCTACTTTTTGACGCGTTTACTTAAAAATGTCAACTAGTACCCAATGCTCTGTCTCGCGAAAACACGTGCGGGTCAGGACGGCAACTGCAGCTGCACACAAAACACTACCAACGGATGGGTTGAAACATGCCGGACACCCAAGCGCGTTAAGTAAATTTTTGGCAGAAAGAAAGAAAACTTCGCTAGAATCATTTCTAACATTTCTTGCGATGAACTAAAAGTTGTTAGTTTACCTTGTCAAGGAATGCTCCGCCGGATTTCTGTAAATATAACACAGAGTATCAACATCAAGTAAACAACTAAACGGCAGTAAACAACACTTCTAACGATTGTTGGTCTTTTACAATAACAGACTGTGTGTTTGTCAGAAATCAAATAAAACCAAACTCAGAGCAATCATATTAAAGAGCAAATCACAGCGAACTTAAGCAACACAATGAACCAATAAGAACTCAAAGCAAATACGCGCCACCGGCGCCAAGCGCGGGAAAAACGTAGTTCTCGATCCAATTTGCGATTGGTTTCGATCTTGTATCTGACTGGTTTAAAATAGCTAGTTGGCGTGAGTGTTTTGAAACTGCAATCTAAAATTAAAAAATTAAACCAAAGTAATTACAGAGTACTCGCCACACAAATATCAGAACCAATCTTTCCGTTTCCGATGCATTAATTCTGTAGTTCGCGCTATGTTTACAGCCGGCTCATCCAATATGGAGGAATAAAAACGCGAACTGTTCTCCCAGCGAAGAAACAGAAGATTACAGATAAGTCTTGTTATAAATTTCTTACCACAGTCTCTTTCATCCAAAATTGGTATTGTGACTTCCAGCTTCCTTTATCTGCAAGAAATTATACATAATTATTTTCTCAATATACATCGAAAACATTTCTCCAAAGGCCTGTTTTACTCCGGTGGCCGGACAAGAACATTCATTATCAAATATACTTCGTTATCAGCTGGGGTGGGAAAAAGTTACGCAAGCCATATCAAGACTGGTTGCAGCTTTGCAGCTCATTGGTTAATAAGATAATACATTTACTCTGATTGGCTCCAACATTTTGCACACTGTTTATGAACCAATCTCCCCAGTTAAACAACTCAAAATGAGAGTGACACAAGTTAATCAAGCGCTCCAGCAAAGAGAGAGATTTTACATTAGGCTTAGAGAGAGCATACGTGTTTTCCGGCTCTTGGTTCACCCGCCGAAAAAAACATTACATATTGGCCAGAAAATAATTAGAGTTAAAAAAAAAAGAGCCAGATAAAATGCTAATTTACTTACTTTCAGCTTGCAGACCGATCTGTTCTTCAAATGCATCATTAAATCCTCTTCCATCATTTAACATGTCCAGCCTTTCTGCAATAAACTGCAAATAAAAATAAAACAAATTTCAATGCCTACATCGAAATATATTGTATTCAAAGGCGTCAGATTCATCATCAATTAGAAATTTAAAGTTCAGTTACAATCTGTGATAACAACAACGCGCGTGATATTAACATGCTTGTAATAGACGACAAAAGAGTAACGGAAATCGCTTAATTATCAGATCTAGGATAGCTCCCTACTCAGTCACTACGCTGATCAATACGAAAACAAGCGCATAAAATATTAAGCCATTACCTGCTCAAAGATCTGTAGCTGAAGAATGAACTCCAACAGCTGTCTTGTACTGTTTGATTTCGCCTGAACAAATCTATGACAACAAACAGAAATATTACCATTTACACTAAAAAAGGCCACGACAGTGGAACCTCCCGTAAGCGACCACCCAAAAAGCCAGGTATATGTGATCGCTTACGAGAGCGAAGACCATATTGGGACAAAATTTTGTCTCACTAGCATATTGTACCTATGGAGACTTACCACATGTTTTAAACGTTTTATTCACATGAAACGTCAGTTTCGAGAAAAAATATGGTACTTCCCGTTAGAAATTTCCTTCTCTTGTACTATCCAGGAATGCGATAATGTTACAACACCTTAAATCCAATTTCCACTCTATTATCCGTCAAGTGGTCGCTTACGGGAGGTTAAGAACAAAAGAAAATCTCAAACTTTTAGTTCTAAAAGTGGTCACAGTCGCTTACAGTTTTAAACTTAATTAATATATTTCTTAACAAAATAGTACAATACACTACAGTTAAGTCATTGTTGCAGCTCAATGTAGATCAAATGCAGGTTATAATTAACAAACACAAAGTACTCACACGTCTCTATCAAAGAAGATCTTCTCGCCCTAAAGTTGAACAATAAGCACAAAACAAAATCTTAGAACCACTCAATCAGCTACACAAGAGACAGAAGGAACAGAGTGGGCAGATTTTCAAAACAAATAATTAACTCAATATTTAATCACTTAAGTTCTGCCACACTTGAATTTGGTTTGAGACCAGATGAGTTTGTTTTAGTCTGTGCAGCAGTATACATCAACTGCGTCTCTGCAATGTCCAGCAATGAGTTCAAAAGAACAAAAAATACCAACAGGTTACAGATTTAGCTAATGCTACATCCAAACGTCATTTTCTCATCTTAGAGTATGTGCACACATCGCAACGAAAAAAACCCTGAAAAACTGAAAACTGAAAACACATTATCACTTGGTTGCAATTTAGCCCTTAAAGGGGCTCAGTCACCGTTTGCGCATATTGAAAAGTTTAACCTCAGTTTTTCAAATTTGTCGTTTGTAATCCATCTTAATCTTCTCCATCCTTAGCCATCCTTGTTCCTTTATGGTTTATCATTATCTCTTTGGTGTTTTTCTGTCTTATTAAACTGTTATTTTCATGTTTCCTACCATTTAAAGGTAATCTTGTATGTGGCCAAAATAACTCAAAATACCATGACTGAGCCCCTTTAAAATATACCGCATGCAATTTTCTCATACAAACAAGCCGTTTGTCAACATTGACAAACGGCTTGATGGGGTTAAATTAGAATCGACTAAAAGAGTGTTTTTTCATAAAGGGGCAGATACTTTCAATAATTGTATATGAATCTAGTTCCAGTCTTTTTATCTCTTTTTATATGTATTTTTTCAGATTTCTTATAAAGCTTTTTAGATTTTTGCATATTTTATACTTTATTTTATTAATTATTTATTTGTTTATTTTTACGAAGGACCCATGTTGATAGTAGTTCTTATAATTGAAATGGTCATCCTGCATAAAAATGCTTATTTATTATTAGTATTTTATTATTGTGGCAATGAAAACTAAATTGAAATAGTTGTTAAAGTGTACACTTACAGGTTTGAGTCGCAAGGCATCTCTGTAACCTCCAATAAGTGACACCATGGCACAAAGAAATGCCCTGGAGACATTGTCATCAATTGGATAAACAGGTTTCTTGAGAGTGTTCTTTAGAGTATACACCTAAAATGCAAGAACAAGCATTTTTCTGTAAGGTTATAATGGTCATAAATGAATTCCAAAACATACTCTTAATTTTGATTCAACCGTTTTTCATTGTGGGTCTTTTCAAAATATTCCACAAAGACACCTGACCCAGTTACAAGAGGTGTATAGTGGCCCCATGTTTAGTGCAATCCACTCCAGATTGAGAAGTCTGGGTCCAGCCCTGGCTGAAGTCATTGTGTTGTGTTCTTGGGGAAGACAGTTTCCTCTCAAAATGCCTCTCTACTGGTAAATTATATGCTGGGGGTTAGGGTAACCCTGCGATGGACTAGCATCCCTTCCAGGGGGAGTACAAATACTCCTAAACATGTCACGCTACAGAAACTGGAGATAAGCATCCGCCTGATGTGCTACTTGGCCTCGTATGCAGACTTAACCTTACTCAACCCAGTGCCCAAAACTTACAGTAAGGCAACATGCCAAACATCCATAAGAGAAAATCATGTTATTATGAGAAGGCAAATTTCAAATGCACAACTATGACTGACTTACAGCATCGGGTGGCAGCTGTGAAATATCATCAAATGGACTCTCCACTATATTTGTATCAGCATCAAAAATTACAACTTCATCTAGTGGCATTTGACGCACTTTCTAAAGAAACACAATGACAGACAAAAATTATAACAAAACCTTAAAACATGACATTAAGCCTCTACAACATGTACAACAATTCTATTATAATATTACAGACATGTATACATGTGTGTATTATAATAGTCTAGCAGACACCCAGACATGCAACAGGAATGAAGAAAATCATCGTAAATATATGTCAGAATATGCTCTAATCTACTACTAACATCAGCTAGCATTATAAGAAGAATCCAGAATCAGGTACTATGAAAATTGGTGCTACACACTTAGATTACATTAAATTGCTTTAGACTTCATTCAAAGTACCCTGTCAAAGAAGTTACAAATATACTGTACAATAGATACATAAGTGGAAAATTTAACAGGCTCCAGATTAAGGTCATGCCATGCTGTCAAGTGTCATAGGAATTACAAACTAATTACTATTGGTAATAATTTAGAACTATTTTCCACATACCGGCATTAATGATGCATGCACTCCCACCAAGAATGGCATTGGTGCACTATCATGAAAATAAAACAGATATTTCATTATACAACAGTTAAGCTGGATATCAAACACCTAACCACCCTCCTTTCCCTCAAAAAATTGACCCCCAAAACTAATTCAACTGAATACAAAAGGCAAAAATCCTTCTAACAATAAAACCCTCAGAAATAAATCCATTAGATTTATTATTCTGGAATTTTTGTTTCATATTGCTTTGCTCTTCAAGGGTCTAGACTTGGTCAGATTACAGATAATCTCTTCCCAAAAAATTATTACAATGATAAACTAATGATGTAAACTTGTGTGAATGGCATGATCGATCAGCAGTAGTTTCGCTTACCAACAGTAGTCTAAGAGGTGTGGAGGCACAATGGGAACAAACATGTGTTGCCTGGAAATCACAAACAAAAACAAGTCAATATCAGTAGCATCTGTAAATACTGCAAATAATGAAATCATTTAATATTCATTTCCTAAGGCATGCATGCATGCATATGTTTTGCTGTGAACTTGAAGAACTTGAAACTACATGTAGAAAAATGCAATTGCAAGTCTGTTGCAAAAACCATTGCAAATCCTGTTTCTAATTAACACACAATTTTTGCTACATTTTCATCTCATACTGACAGTACAACTCAAATAAATAATTCAATAAAGTGAAAGACTTCAGTTTAGAGCTGAAAAGATCCTCAGAACTTACCAATACATTGGATACAACAGAGATGCCGCACCATATGTACAAGCAGTCAGCTAAAACAAAAAAAAATATTTCAGTAACATAACGCCTACAATCTATATTCTCCTTTGCTATTCCACAAATCAAGATGAGTACCAACAAATTCCTGCATGTAAAACAGTGCAAGTGCTCTCAATTAATTTGACTTTCCTTCCATGCTACAAGTATACTTACTAAATTTAGCTTCTTGGATGTCACGATTATTCGCCTCTCAAAGAACATACTGAAAAATGGAATGCCGTAAAGCACTATTAATATTACGCTAAGTTTAATTGCCAGTCTTGCAATATACAGTAGTCTAATACATTATGATAATAAAACCTCTTTGGCAATGAAATTAAGATGAATCCTTAGAGTTAACTTTTTTGACCCACAGGTGGCATTGAGCTTTGTAAACACCCCGAGAAACAGGTTTATATGTACATAAGACAATAAATTATTACAAAAATGTTATATGACACTACAGTGCCAGCCAAACGTAAGTTGACAGTCTCAACTTGAAACTTGATAATCAATCCCTGAGAACTGAGAATCGAGTTTTGAAACACAAGTTTTGAGTCTCAAGTCTTGAGTTTCAAGTCTTTAGTTTCTAGGGGACACCGGTGAATAGGAAATGAGTTATTTCTCAAATACATAACAATAGCAATCACAAATAAATGAGAAGATAAGTTCTTTGTTTCTTTGTTTTCTTGACTCAAAACTTGAACACCTCAACTCAAAACTCAAACAAATTGACTCAAAACTCAGTTTTGGCGGTTCAAGGATCGGGCATCAAGTCAGGTCATTTGAATTTCGAGCGAATGTCAACTTAAATTTAAGTAGTACTGTACATGCATGAATAGTACATTACGAGGCATAATAAATAATCTTACCTGGCAAAAATACAAATCATGTTAGATGGCTCCACAGCAGCAAAGTAATCAGTTAAGTTCCTCTGCATAATAGAAAAAAATCATTTCTTTAAGAAAATAATTTCCCATTTTATTACCGGTAAAAATGCTTTTCAATATTAGTTGACTTAATATCTGACTTTCATTCAGGACATTTAAAACCCTACATTACATTAATTCCTGGAAACTTAATGGTTAGAAAATGATCAATATATCTAGAGAGAATTATATTTTCTTAGGGGGAAATTGTTTCAAAAATATGTTAATTTAAGACAAATTTAGTGGTTGAGAGTTTTAAATTCCAACAACTGCATAGTCAAATCTCTTTGTTGCATGTAACTGTTACAGTACAAGGAATGAAGGATTTAATATTTACTTACATCATCTGGTATGCTTGGCAGCTTAGTATTGTCTGGTACAACAAAGGAAAAGTCCTAAATATGTAATAAAAACACCATAAGATACATGTATATCTACACGTATTTGCTGCTTCGTCATCAGTGCTAGATAAAGCAGCACACCTACAAAGTTACCAGCTAGTCCTGTGGCTACTGATTCAAGCTTTCAGCCTCATTACGAGGTGTACATGTAGTTTGAGGTACGAATATACAGTAGTCTTCAGGGCTGCCATTAAGTTTTAAGTCACCCATAGCCTCGTTCTCCACACTTGTAGCAAACTTGTTACTTTGCGGTTGAATCCTATCAACAACAAGCAATTTCACCCATAGAATCAAGGGAAAATGAAGCATACTCAGCCATAACAGGTTGACAGCCCTGGTCTTGTTTGATTGTGTAAGGATAACAGATTTCCCTGTCAGGCTGGAGAATTTTATTCAAAGGCATGTATCCATCATTTGCCAGATTTAAGCATGTAATTAATATTTCAGTTGACAGTAAGGCCAATGAGAGAGGACTTTCAAAGGGTAATATACAATGGCTCTGTTACGTGCTAAAGAGCAACTGGAAAGAGATTTTCTTTGGAGCCTGACTTGGATAAACACTTACTCTTTTACTATCCACTGTGATGGCTAAGGGAGAACCTGGTGTTGGAGGTGACTGGCTTAAGAGCTGATTCAGTATAGGAAGAATTGAATTAACCTAAAAACACAAACAGAAATGTTTCTTGTCAGCACATTCACAGCAACAACAGTCTTAGCTTTAGTGGAGGAGGGGAATCTGGCCTAGGTAATAACTTTTTGATGGTACCAGTTCCTTTGTAAAAGACATAGAGACATCCATTCCAGTCACAGACATTGAAGGACCTCACAGGTTTCTGCTGCATTAAGCAATTACATTGTAGGAGTACTTTTACCCCCTCCCCCACCCCACCCACAATGGGATGCTAGTTCATTGCAATTCTACCCAGCAGCAAGAAATTTGCATAGTGCACAAAGAAATTCACGTATGATAGTTCTAAAGGTGTTTTGCAGTTGGTTCAAGGCAACTTTTTTTTTTTTTGGAAAAATCTTTTAGGAAGTTCAACATACAGAAGTACTGCAAAACATTAAGTAAGAATTTTATTTTTCAAGCCTGAAAACTGGTTTTCTTTGCACCCTGAACACTGTGAACAAAGTAGTTTACTGTAAGTGTCTTATCCAAGAACACAACGCAATCATCCCACTCGATTATGACCATGCACCAATCCATACAGCTCTTATTGAAACACTCCCTACATTAGAGACACCTCACAAAAAGGCCAGTTAATTCTGCCACAGGTTTGCCTCTGCACCTTTTGTCGTCTACATGTAACTTATCTGGAGCAAATACAAACTGCATAGACTATATCTGATATGCAAATAATGAGCTCATACATGTATCTAATATAAGATTATTTACCTCATTTGCTCTCTTCAAATCTGCAATCCTGTTCAAAAGCTCATAAAAGATCTTGAACCATGGCAAATAGCTGAAACAAGTATAGGATGGCAATCAAGTTGATTACTTACTAAATACTAAGATGTTTACAACCCACATAGCATGAGACTAACATGAAAGAAAAACCATTGTTATCAAAACCTGAAAATACTGAAAATATATATGAGATGACTGATCTGGAGCATTCAGAGAAACATAAGTGGACTGTACAGAAAATGTAAAGTCCTGTGAAATAAATAACTAGTTTTTTTGTTTTTTTTTTTTTGTAAAAAAAAGAGAGAGAGAAAGAAAGAAAAAGACAAAGATCTCAGGAAACAGATAGAAAATGTCAGAAATTATTAAAACAAGCAGTTGTATAAGTACAATGTATCATATTTACCTTAGAATGCAGAGACAAGTCTTTACTTCAGGAGAATAACGACAAAACCCAAATCTATATTTGCCTTCTATATCAGTAAGAACAAATGTGTAGTGTTGAACAGCTTCCCTGTGGAAAAAAAATCAATTCAACTTGTATTTACAAAAAAACGCAAAATTAAACAAAGGTGAAGTGTGGTCATCTACTAACAAGCAGTATATACATTTACAATGAATTATCAATTAACATGCAAAGTGTACTTACGAGCTTGAGACACAGGGATAACAAAACTGAGGAATTGCCTTCAGTGCTTCCTGAAGGATTAAAACAAATTAATTTTTATTAACTAAACAAACCTTTCTTTATATGCCTACTATACTAAGAAACTCACAGTGCCCACTACAATTTGCAGGCCAGGGTCATCAACCTAAAGAAGGACAAGGTTAACCTTTCAACCATGCATGCTTTAAGTTGATAAATGAAATGGGGACATTCAAACTTTCTATGGGATATTAGATGGCACTCTCCTAGGGGGAGGGGGTCTGGGAGAGAACATAAGGAAGGACAGAAGACTGTTTCTACTGTCTTGAGTGCAAACTTATTTGGAGATCTCCAGTCTCAGTCTAGGATCTAGGCTTTCTGCTAATCTAAGATTTTACCTTAGTTTAACTATTTAAACAGTGATCATCCTCAAGATACTTGGACACTCAGTACGATAAAATCCCGCCTTAAAAAGACACATTATAATTATAATTATACACAAGAATAAAGCAAAACAATCGTACCATGGATAGAGATATACACCCTCTGCAGAAAGACTATGGGATAGCCTCTAATAACTGGGCTAATAATGGAAAATGCATTCTGGATCATTCTAAATTCAATTCACATTAGACACCTACTTTTTCATCAAAGTCTGTAGGATGAATAAACTTTGTTTCTGGACCTGTAAAAAAATATCAGACGTCAAACGACATCAGTTTTTTGCATAATTCCTGAGAATAAGTCCTTCACCAATCAGAACTAAATACTGGGTTTCTACTGACTAAAGAGAAGGCACTTGTCATTTACAGGTAGCTCACTAAGATAAATTAAATAAAGATCTATTCCACAACTGGAGATAAGCATTTTCACATTTACCACAAACATCTATTTTCCTTCAAATGCAAATCAAAAGGCAGGTATTTTAACACCTACCTTTCAAATGAAACTGCATGCATAAATTACCAGGAAATGAATGTATAGTTTACATTTATGTACTTCAAGTATAATGCATAGGCTTGGCTCTGATTCCACCTAATGTTGTATATGTGTTGTAGTGGACTAGTTTAATATTATGGAAGGAAACATTTTATAGAATGATTTAACTGGTCATCTCTACAATGACAAGGGTTCAGTCATATTCTGTCATCGATAATTAGTGCATTAAATTTGTCTTTGCAATGCTTTAACTTAAAAGAGGGGGGCATTTTGGACAAAATTCAGTCCCTGAAGACAGTAAAACTATTGTTATAAATTATTATGAAAGCAACGAGGAATTCGGAAAAAGGAAAACAGAGACACATATTAAGTATAAACAAAGCAGTTTTTCAGAACCTCACTAGATATATTTTTTTCAATTAACGGCACATAACCACATCACGAAACATTATCGTTGTAATTTTGTAACTAATGCAAGCCAGTGAGCAAGCAAGTGAAGAGAAACATAATACGACATGAGGAAACCAAGCAAGAATTTGGAAAGTCCCATCATGTGAAATCATGCATTGAGCAATCCAAAAAATATAAACATGAGATCGTGATAAGAGGAAGCAGGGTTTACCCAAGCTTATAATATTTTAACCCAATTTGCTTATGTACATCATTGTACACTGGATGGTGTTTTGTGTTTCCATTCAAATACCCGAAACAAGTAAACCTAACATGTGATGTCACGTACTTGAAAGCTTTTAAAAAAGTTATTGGTGTTAATGCCTCGGAAGTACAGCTAAATTTATGTATGCACTTTTCAAAATTCTTTAGGTACGGTTACTTAAACACTTCAGATAGACTGAGCAAAGAGTTATTGCAAAAGTTAAACAGAGTGAAGGTCATAAAGGACAACAAAGGTCATGCATAAGAACGTAAATCCAAATTTCTATTTAAAATCACGCTTAAGCTACCAAAGATAAGCTAATTTCCTTCCAAATGATCAACGTTATATGGGCTTTTACACGTCTTCTTCGACAAGCTAAGTAACAGATAATAACAAATGAAAGGGCCATTTAAAGTATGGAGTCCGTTACATTTGATTTGCCGCACAGAATCGAACTCTTGTAGGTTCAAAATTGAAATGTGTACACTACCTACCCTCACAATCTGTCGGGGAAGCGACTTCCAAAAAGCACTCAAAAATTCTCTCAGGAGAGGGCCTGAATACAAAAAACCATCAATCATAATCAAGAAATTTTCCTTTAGCACATGAAGCAAATTCATACCTTAACCTAGAGCCCATTTCGTGTACAAAATCCAAAGTCAAAAAGTGAACTTCATATCATTCAACCGGCCGCCATGATTGTGTATGTGCCACTTCCGATCGGATTGCGCTTGCGTCATTCTGGCCGGGGAGAGGAAGTGGGAGGTAACGGAAGGGGCACCTGAACGGGGTCACTATTATTTGTGCCTCCTCGATTAGCTAACAATTGAATTTTTGAGCATTGCGTGTTGAATTGCATTTGCACGCCTCGAAAAAATTGAGCATGGAGAAAAGCAAAGATTAGGAATGAAATTAACAGGCTCGCCTATAGTTCACTTTCTAAGACATTGGCGCTGTAGTGTTTCGACATCAATAACGGCATCACTGACTCAGCAACGACCTTTGACCGAGATGGTTTATTTCTCAGAAGTTTCTTTGATTTAACTTAAGTCTAAATGTTAGGTATAGGTAAATTTTCGATTTATTTTTCCATCTGAAAGGTGACAGGCTCGTACTTTGTGGCGTAGCTGTATAACTGATTCTTTTCAACAAACTTTAAGGCCACGTATCACTTTAATAGCTGTAAGACGTCTGCGTACAAACGTGAGGAAACTTAAGGACAACACTGTCCCCTCACAATGAATTAGTTAGAATGCATACCTGAAGAATTCATATATTTGTTTCCCTTTTCAACTGACCCATAACTGCAGTCCTTTTTAGGTGAAATGTAGATAAACAGGCATCCACGGATGGTGAAGAAATTTATGTTATGCAGGTAAACGACACCTCGCCTGAAATACCACACAAAATTCGATATGGGTTCTTTTTGATTGATGCTCATGTTAGCCACGGAACTAATTCATAAAAACAGCCAATATATACACAGTAACAACAAGGAATTAACGTGTTATTCGGTTCACCCTCCGCCTCCGCTTCCCTCCCCCCACCTCCCCCGGTCCCCCACCCACGCGACTCTCGGCCTCTCAGCCTTTCAGTTCTATGAGCGCTCTTATCTGAAACTTATTAGGCAAAAGTCCTTACGTTAAATGTTGCCGAGCTCAAATGTGAGATAAAAGATAGTTAGGGCGGCGGTTTCAGTTTTCTATTTTCTTCTTCACCCGATAAAGTCGTCCTCCACGAGATTTGTGCCCCTTTACCCTTGTGATGCCATTTAAAATCCTCTAAATTATTTTTAATTTATCGGAAACAAGCTAATTTTAGCAATTAAATGGACCTTTTATGTTATGGTTTCATCGCAAATAACTGAGCTTAAAACTTCAGTCGACGTGCCAAGTGGTTTTCCGTAAGCTTCTGTCACGTGTGTTGAAATTTGGGCGAGTTTAAGGCAATGAGGTATACAGGCGTTTGTTCAACCCTTCAGTACAATTACTGAGATTTATCAACTGTCGAGCACAGTGTTTGGGCTAACCTGAACGCTATTGTAAGGGTAACCGTTGTGCCATTTCGTCATTTCATGTTTTAAAAACGCTCTTGAAAATTTGTTTGCTGGTTCACATGGCTTGGAATGTTTCTTTTTTACTTTTTTTTCTTATTGAACGTCAGTCAGCTTAAGGACAACTTGTAGAGCGTGGAATAACTTTTTTTTATATAAAGTTTCTTTTTCGGTGTTCTGCGGTTCAGGAAGAAGCCCTGAGCGGTATGCCCTCAGCAGTTCTTCAGAATAATGAATAATACAAATGCTCTTAGCTTTCGGATTTCCGAGCCGTGCTGGTTGGAAAGATAACTTAAAAAATATATTTTAGCAGTCACTTTCCACTCTGACTGCGGATATGTCCCAGATCTCACGGCACGCTATATTTCGTTATGAATGCAGAAAGGGTAACGAAACTCGAAAGATTGTGTTTGCTTTCCACTTTCTCCCATTTTGGCGACAGGGATTGCTGATTCTACAGGGATTGCTTATTTCCTCTGGTACAATTCCAAAATGATTCGATATAAAAAGGTATTAGCTGTAAGAGAATTTCATTTAATGAAATATTAAGCGGTTGAGAAGACGAGGGCAACGCCTTCCTTGACAACTACAGAAACGCCGGCAAGAAAGATGCGCCGACACTCCGGGACTGGGTGTGTGACGTCATCCACCCAGGTCCCGGTTGATCAGGTGTTGATTCATTTCGTGGTCGGGGAAGTGAGGTTTGCCTAATCGCAGGTTAACGTCAATTCCCGCCTTTTTTCCACGCATTTTTAAAAAGCGGTGACCTCCGCTGCCCTCATTCGCCCAGTAATGTTATCAACAGTAGACTCCAGTCTATCTTGGTCTTATCATAAATAATGTAATTGATTTAGCCATTTTTTCCCCAAGCAACGTTCAGTAATTCATTTCGTATTTATATCTATTGTTGAAGCGACCTTTGGGGAAATTAGCTGATCACTCCAACACTCTTTGTTTGGTTGCTTCTCTTTTTATTCCCACTATTGATGACTTGGGTACAATACTCACAACCTTCTCTTACTTGTTGCTCTTGACTGGTTACAGCAATTACTACAACTACAAGGAGCTAACTCGTCACGTTCCTTTTAAAGGGACAACCACGTCATCCATCAAATCAATGTCAATCTGTCAATTAGGCTAACGTAATGTCATGCGCAGTTCGAATAAGGTTCTATTGCGACTGCGCACCAAGCTACTTAGCATATTTTCCTTCGAGGTTATCGAGGTTGACTAAAACGTTTTCTACCTTGATTTTAACCGACTATCCTTAAGTGGTTGACCTAAATAAGGTAACGTGAACAATATAAAAGCTACAATCTTCGTTCTTACCGATTAAAAGTTTAGGATAACACTAAGTTAAAAGATAAAAGTTGTTGTTAAATATTTCAGTCAACATAAGTGTTACAAGAAATAGGTTTGCAAACTCCCAGCTTCGTGGGCGGGATTTCCAGTTAAAACTATCCATCTCATTGACTGGACGTGCTCTTGGTACAAACATCCTTTAGTGAGGTGCCGCTGCTATTGTTAGGAATCTTTTCTTTATTTGGGTAGAAGTGTAAATTAGGAATAAATTAATTTAAACATCGTTATCAAACTCCTTGAAAAGGTCAGTAAAAAGGGCAAGGTTTGACTGAAAAATTGGACAGGAGACTGAAAATAAGTTAAGGAGTCTAACGCGACTAATTCCAAAAAGAGCGCTTCCAAAATCCAGATTTCAATTTTTACTTCATTTTCTCGATCGACACCCGCGAGTAAACAAACGAGTTGCTGGACAACGCAGCTAAACCGAAAACATGCAGTGCAGCAACGGTGCTCGCAGAACATGAATGTACCAAGGCATCCTACCAAGAATTGGCTACAAATTATTGGAGTAGACACTACATTTCAAAATAGTTAGTTTACATGGCACCATTTCCAGTTTAACAACGGTCAAGTAATTTACACATATTTCACTGAAGAACTAGTTCCTAGGAAACGCAGCACCTGCGTACACATCAACAACGGTAAGAAAATGTAACATTTTTTAAACACATAAAATATTCCAATATTATATTTCGAATGACCCAACACCTATTTCTCAAAACATTACCATTAACTTTTTGCCCAGTATTACAACGAATAAATATGGTTGGGAATTTATATCTTGCTTGCATTTTTATTGTTTTACATATTCTCCCTCCTTAGATTGAGCTAGTCCCTAGCTCACAATGAGGTAATAGAATGCAAGCAAGATAACATGACAATACCATAACAAGAAAAATGTCCTCACGAACCCGACACCGAAACAATTTTTTTGTTTGTTTGTTTGTTTGTTTGTTTTTTGTTTTTGATATAGATATAGATATTTGGAAACGCCGAAAACCACAAAGGATGTATCGTGTATTCCCTGGTATAATAGAAGAGTAGCGAGAGAAAGATAACATAGAAGGGAATAAACTATCAATAATGAGTTTGACGAAACTCCGCCCAACCCGCAGGTGGAGAAGGGGCTGGAGGATCTAAAAACAACCTATCAGAATCGGCAGGAGACAGGAAAGCATTGTCCTGTAGTATCCCAAAATAGTCTAAATAGTCATCATGGAAAGGAGGGGGAGGCGGAGGGGGGGGGCGGAGGGGGGGGGATAAGAAAAGAAATCGAATCGAAATGGATAACTTCCATGAGGAATGTCGTCTGAGTGGTTGTAAGAAGAAATAAACCTTCGACAGTGGGGGCACGTATCGTGTAAATTGGTACGTGAAGAATTCTGAAAGGACGTCAGGAGACATTCCTCATGGATAAACTGAAAACAACAAGGTAACCTCTTGGAAGGGTACTCGCTTGGAGAGTTGAGGCAGATGAAACAACATCTTTGAAGGAAACGCTCCAACCGAGCACGAGAACGCAGGGGACGAAAACGCGGGCGACAACGCCGACGTGGCATAAGGTTAGTGATGTTCGGATATCCTTCTAAAAAAAGAAAGAATATAATAGCTAAGAAGAATAAGTAATTACTTGCGATACGTATATAGGTATTCCGTCGGTTTACTAGGTCGGTCCTATTGTAACCACGAGTAGTACGGTATCACCCCTCAGTGAATAAGACAAACCTGGAGGCAAACCGTATTATAATTCACAAGGGTTTCCCCACACTGTGAATAATTCGGCGTTAATACTATCATAAACATAATCTAGCTTGTCTCTTAGTTGCCGGATTAACGGAGTTCCACTGTAATTTCCGCTGCGACTTGCTATTTCTATCAAATAACACGCTAAACAGCCAAATACCACAAGTATCGTAAAATTCCGATGTCCCAAGAAATCAAGCACCAAAACTTCTGATGCAAATTACCTCTCGCTCTCCCATTAGTTCCCTTCTCTTTAGCCTCTTTTCTGTCTCCCGTTTAGTTTCCTTTGATGTTTCACACCCTTGTTTAGAGAGCTTTACTACTTCTATGTGATCTGTTATCAAGATCAAAAAAACTCAATCACTTTTAAACAAAGGTGCTCCAAAAGCGCACTCGCCTTCAATGAAAATTAAACAACGACAACGAAAACGACAACAACGAGTAATCTGTACAGTTTCAGCTTTATTTGTGCAAATGAAATCCAAATACAAGTTATGTTCACAATAAAAACCAATTGGATAAATGCATCATAACTTAAGGCCCGAAAACTACGAAAATGGAAACAACAACAGCAAAGTGAAATGCAATCCAAAGAGGTAGACTTAATCAAAGAAATTAAAATATAGACTGTATTTCACAATAAATATTAATACAAGATGCAAGGAAGCAAATATAAGTGAAGCCTTGAATAATCAATACATTAACATAAATTGAAAAAAAAATCCTGGCACTCAGTGCATGGAACAAATTTCCATTCCATTCACAGATGTACGTAAGTTAAAAATTGTTTGTTCAAATGCTTTAAATACATGACCATGATGCAACTTTTAAAATGTTTGTGTCTTAAAAATACTTTCACCTTTAGCGATAATTGCATACAAAATTAAGGCCTCTAAAAGTTGATAAAGGGTCATAAAAATACGTCTTGAGATAAACTAATTGTTCTCTTCCAAAACTAAGCTACAAAGCAGTGAAAAGTTTGTTTTCTTATCAGCCAAGACCATCATGTCTTCCTCGGATCCGCCTGGCTAGCTGCATATCTCTGGGCATAACAGTCACTCGTTTGGCGTGGATTGCACATAAATTACTGTAAAAACAAAACAAAGACAAAGAGAACAACAACAACAACAACAGTCATTTGATCTACTACAAAACTGGGATTTAAAATACATACGTGTAGATAAAAAATATAAATACAAGAAGAAAATTGGAAGTGTTCAAAAGTTTACACAAACAGTTTGTGAAACCAAAGAAAAAACATCAACAAAATGCAGTTTCATCATAACAGCCACCTTGTTAACATGCCAACAGACAACTACATGGTCAATAGGAGCATGCATCATGAATTGCAATTTTAGAAATAAAAATGTAATAAAATAGATGAAATCATAATTACATAAAGAAGGAAAGAGACTTCATAACATCTTGAGCAAACTTCATTTCAATTACTACTATGCACCATTTCTTTTAAGTTTGTCTTGTACAGTTACATGCAAAGAAGAGCCCTTTGTAACACCCAATTCGTGCAAAATGGAACCCAGGCATGTATTGCACGACATGAAAAAGTAACACACAACAACAAAACGTTGATATTAAATGTGGAAGAAGCAAACAAGTAGAATGGTACGCATCCTCAAAAAGTCTAACAAGGAATGCTTCAGCTGCCTGAAAAAGCAGAAAAGAAAAAATTATTTTTAATTATCATTAATTTGCAAATTATTAACTTCTCTCCATGGTCAATCAAAAGATAAGCAGGCACACAAGAATGAAAAAAATATGATCACTAGGCTTTAACTCCCAGATGCATCTAGTACTTAAAATGTAAATGATATGTATAAAGACCTGCGAGAAGAATATAAATGATGGAACTGAGACAAAAGGGATGCCTAAGTAATTAATTAACTGATAGTATCGGTTGATATAGAAAAACAAGACTCACAGACAAAATTTCCAATGCAATACTTTATATGTATACACTGTACTCAATGCAGGGAACCTACTAAATCCTGAGATTAAATTTTGAGGAACTAACATACAGTGTTTCAGATAGGTGAAGGGTCTCAGATCAAAAACCCAACAAGATCAGCTACATGATCTGACAAATCAATACACAAGTGGGAGCAGTGGGAATTGACCCGTAGGAATCTGCCGTGAAAACTTATCCGCAACCCTGAACATACAGTATGTGCAATGATGTGTCATTTAGCATTTAATGCAGCCATGAACGTCTTTGGTACACTCTAAGGGTGCGTTCCTTTGGGGTGATCTGGATCAGGATCAGTGATCCAAGATCACTCAGATCATAGTTTATCAAAGGAACCAATGAATCCGTGACCAGAGTCGATTCGTCGGTTCCTTTGATGCACCATGATCCAAGTGATCTTGGATCACTGATCCTGATCCAGACCATCCCAAAGGAACACACCCTAAATGGTACATGGTAATAATACATTAACAAGCTGTCGTAATGTAACTAGTTTAAAAATTCCTAACCTCCTGGAGTGCTGACAATGCTGGGACTTGCCACCTTAATTCTTCCCGATGGTAAAATTTATCAGCAATTTCCCGCACCTAAAATGTACTTAAGACGTCAATCAAAAGATTTCCCAGCACTGCATGTAAACAGGTAAATAAAATCAAATTATGAACCCTCAAAATTACATTTAAGGGCACATAAAACACACGGCCATGCAGATGGAGAAACTTTGTTCTAGCCTTGTAGGAATATAATTTGACTAACTGCAAAGGCACACCATAACAGTGTACATCAAAATGTGCTGATCCACATGTTTGCACAGGGAGCTTCCTCTCATTGCAGGATCTTGAACATACATTGTGCAACAAAATAGCTCAGGAATACATGCAGATCTCACAGCAAACTGTTCGTATTTAATTTCCATTCAGCATTCAACACTTGTAGCTTAATCTTATTTTCTTGAACTACATGTAGCACTTGCACTTCATTGAGTGCTCTCTATCATTTAAACAACTAATTTGAGTACAAAATTCAGAATAAGTTCCCCGTCCCTCAAATAAAGGCCTTCTCCCAAATTCAGGACAAAATACTCCCAAAAAGTTGAAAAAACAGTTAGTGATGTAAAAACGTGAGAGAAAGTCTATAAAGAAGACTCTGCAAAGAGCAGTTTGCTTTTTAGACCTGGTAAATCTGAGACCTGAGCTAGGGGAACTGTTGGCTTGTTTGCATTACCATTTACATGTATGTAATTAAAGTTTATCTCCTGCATAGCCAAGAAAATGAGTTTCTGACATTTATTTGTGCCTTTCCTTGATTAAGCACACTCTCCCCAATTAAGCACCAACTCCCCCCTCTTGAATTTGTCATAAGCCTTTGAGGAAATTCAGGGATTTTATTGATGTTTTCAGCAAGAAGGCAACTGAATTTCACGGTAAGGTAAAAAGGTAGTCCTGCTAGTCCATTGCAGGGTTACCCCCAGCATTAAGTTCACCAGTACCCATTTATACACCTGGGTAGAGAGAGGCACTGTTAGAGTAAAATGTCTTGCCCAAGTACACAACACAATGTCCCCAGCCAGGGCTCGAACCCAGACTGCTTGATCCGGAGATGAGCACACTAACCATGAGGCCACCGCACCTCCCAACTGAATTTCACAGGTGGGCAAAATTGTCCTCACCGCCAGTCAATTTGCTGAATTAAATTGCTAAGTTATTTCGAAGTTAACTAAATAAAATGAGAAAAAACATTAAGCGTAGTTCCTAGCACACCAGATAATCAGACAGCAATAGGATGGTTTGATACAAATTCAATGAATGGAAAAATTGTTATGAACCTACATTGCACATGTATGTAATAGCAGGAAAATCAAACTTACCACCCTCATGAAAGGAGCCTTTCTAAGTAATAAATGAGTTGTCTTTTGGTAATGTCTTATCTCCATTAGTGCCCTAGTTCCTGGTCGAAATCTTCTTTTTTCTACGGAAAAATTACCATTATGTGAACTGAATACATATAGCTCTGGTTTCTGTAAAATCCCTTTGTTTCAAAGAGGAAACTCACCAATTTCTGAAATGAACATCAAGTCAAGTTACCAAATTGTTTTTTATCCAAAATCATAAATTTGTAACATCAAATGATTTACAGAATTTAACAAATACAATCACTTTTTGTACAATATCCCAGTTTGCTCTTCAATATGTAAGAAAAATCCTCTCCATGAAGAACCTACCGAAGAATAATTTCCCGCGAAAAGTAGACTATTGTTTCTTAAATAAAATTATGCAGATCATCTACATTTGTAGTAGAAACAATTACTTGTAATAAATCGCAGAGAGACATAGGATTTTATTAAATAGTCTTTTGGACAACGAAAGCTACATCGACAATCATTCTAATGGGAAGGTTAAAACTTAAACTTAGCTTTACATTAGCTTGTTATAAAGTACGCGCAAGTCGAAGTTGTTGGGTTTCCAGAATATGATCGAGCTACACAAGACTATGACACATTGAATCGTCCACCAAGCGGAACAGAGAACAGTTTTTGAAAACTCGGTAGTTCGAAAAATCAGCACAAATTTCGGTCATA
The DNA here is from genome assembly GCF_964199315.1 of Orbicella franksi. Taxonomy (NCBI): domain Eukaryota; kingdom Metazoa; phylum Cnidaria; class Anthozoa; order Scleractinia; family Merulinidae; genus Orbicella; species Orbicella franksi. Next base: position 5,854,947 of record NC_138145.1, on the reverse strand, counting down.
TTTTTGCGAAGGGAGCAAACATTTCCTTCGAATGATCAAGAGGTTCGGATATAGAGTTCGAAAAATCGGTTCTTCCTTCCACTTGTAGCAGCATAGCTTAACGTCAGCTCATACGAGCTTTCAATAATAAGTTTACAGTTGCAAGCTATCATCTTTAATAACTAGTGTCCTATATCGAGAGGCAAGCCAGAAAAGCACTTTCGATTTAACACCTAAACATGATTCTAACACCCATGTACGTCTACTGTAAGAACACCCTGAATAACCTAGCTTGAGCTAACTCACTTCGTTCAACACTCTCTCCGCCGGCTGCCGATCCTGGCCTTTTCGGGCTGCTGTATATTACCTCAGACGAAGGCGTACTACGTTTCCGTGGACCTGAAGACTTTCTTTTATCCTTGGGCGTTTTATCAACCACATTTCGAACCATGATTTTAAAAGTTTGTGGGGAACTCGCCACAGAAAACGGCTTGGGTCCGCTTGGGTCGCTTGGCACCTGGGCACGCGGGCACTCCTTGGTCAGCAGATGCATGATAATCAAATAACTTATCATTTAAACGTAATGGAATATCTCACCTGCAAGAGAGCGATCATAAGTCAAGCTGAGTTACCCGAGTGACAATTACAATGTAATTTGAGTTTCTACGTCTATTAGTTTTTGACATACTATCGAAACAGGCAGAGTGTTTTTTCGGAGACGCGCGAAACAGTTGCCGTTCGTGTAACGTCAGGTTCACGGCGACTGTTGAAAGGCTGAATTGTCACTTGCTAGAAAACTTGTCGCAATGAGACTAGCGCGTGTGGGAGATGCTTTACTAATCGAATAAAGTCAGAGATCACGGAAAATCAGCTGTGATTGACGATAATCAAACGTAAACTGAAATACAATGCAGTGAATAAACTAATTACTAGATAATAGAAGATTACAAGATGACAAGAGTCACGAAACAATAATAGCAAACATTCCAATCATAACTGCGGTGTGACAATACTTCCAGTCAAACTTCTCAGTGAAGACACAATTAAAATCATCAGTGATCCCAAGCAGATACACATACTGCTAACTGTCCTAATACAATAAATGATGACACTCTAAAATCTTGAAAGCAATAAAATTGCACGATGCAATAAAAACGTGCTTGCGTGAGCGCCACTGAAAGCGATGTGGGAATTTACTAGCAAGGAAAGGACCTTCAACTTGAATTACCAGAGATTCTTATAAGAAGCTGCTAAATAGAAACCTAAGCTAGGGGGAGTATGAACTATAAAGATCTATCACTAAGATAAGATGAAATAAAAACTTTAAAAACTGGGGCTCAACCACGTGTTGGACTTAGGACAATAGGCTGTTGTATGAAAACCGAAGGCACAAAGATGGGTCAAATATGGCTGTTGTATAAGAACCGAAGACACAATTAAAATCATCAGTGATCCCGAGCAGATACACATACTGCTAACTGTCCTAATACAATAAATGATAACACTCTAAAATCTTGAAAGCAATAAAATTGCACGATTCGATAAAAACGTGCTTGCGTGAGCACCACTGAAAGCGGTGTGGGAATTTACTAGCAAGGAAAGGACTCTTAACTCGGATTACCAGAGATTCTTATAGGAAGCTGCTGAATAGAAACCTAAGCTAGGGGGAGTATGAACTATAAAGATCTATCACTAAAACAAGATGAAATAAAAACTTTAAAAACTGGGGCTCTGCCACGTGTTGGACTTAAAACAATACGCTGTTGTATAAAAACCGAGAGTAAAGGTACTTAAGGTTAAAATACGTCCAAACTTAAAACTTATACCAAAAAACAAGCATAGAAAATAGTTTGTACTTACACATCGGTTCCCGCTTGCACTCTAAGTAGTCAAGGGTAGCTTACTGTGGACGATAAGAAACTTGAACTACTGGCGGGAATATGCCGCTATCTATATACGTCAACAAATTGGCGAATCAGAAAGAATCAAGATTACTCAGTAGAGAAGCCTCGATATAGTGCTCATTACAAGTATGTCAGCAGGCCATGTGAGCTCGGCTTTCCGCTGGATCTTTCAGTCGTCGTACGCTTCGCTATTATGTGCGCTCAGCGTTAGATTTTGGTGAATTTAAACGCTTCGATGGTAGCATTTATCGAAATCTGAGGGAATTGCCCTTGTCTATTAACACGACTTGGCTTTGGGATGTTAACCATGGAAACAGCTACATTTTGATTGCATTTGTTGCCCGGGGGGGCTACTCCCTTATATGGGTTATATAGTTATGTGCAGCCCCAAAGGGTATGGTTTTTCAGCTGTTTTGGTCATATATAGGATATAGATTTTTGGCTGATTTTGGCCATTTTGGTCATAAATAGGGTATGGTTTTTGCACTCTAGCCTTGATATGGGTATGTTTTTAAAAAGAAGCCACTTTTTCGTTATTATCGAAAAGAAAATCTACAAAAGTCCTTCACAAATTATGTTTACGGTAATTTAACATTAGTCTGAGCTAAGGAACTTATTATAACACAGGTCTAAAACAGGGCTTTGATTTAAGGGTTAGGTCATAAATAGGGTAGGGAATATCACAGATTTTGGTCATAAATAGGGTAAGGGTTTTGGGAAGTGGGCCGCACACCCCCACCTGATTTTTCTGGGAGTACCCTCCCCCGGGATTTGTTGACTAGTTCCAGTCGCGACAGATAGCTCAGTCTTTATCCGGTCGAAATTTTATTGTTTGGAATCGGAGGAAAAGTACTCTGAAGGCAAGATCCACAAGTCTACATTATTCATCAGGGGAAATACTCCAGTTAGTCGCACGGAGTTTGTTTATGATAAACGAGCACGCGATTGGAAATGCTAGCTTAAATTTGTGCTTCCAGCTTAGAATAATGTACGTAATTCAAATATTCTATGAAACTTGTGAGTCTACAGAAACTGGCGGCGTCACGCAACGTATCAACAAATCGTGACCTCTTCACTAGTATGGACTTTGACACTATACATTTCTGACTGTAAAACCTCGCTTTCTGCTGAAAAATGTTGATTTTAGCAATAGACAAAGGTTGAAAGTCAGCTAATGAAATCATTTATTGAAGGTATTTATAATAAAGTGAGGGCGTCCAACGCACTCTCATAATCTCTGATTACTACTAGTCACATTAGTAATCACATTATTAATTAAATCCAATCACATCGAGTCTCATTGAGCATCCAATCAAGTTCTTCGCATCACACGTTTTTCAGAGGTTGACCGCCGGAGCTTGGACAAGACCATCCCAAATTAAACACCTGCTTTTAATTATTCTTCTTTTACATTAATATTCGATTAAAGGAAAGCAAAACAATGACTCGGTAACATTTAAATGACTCTGTCCACCAAAACAAAGAAGCCATGCAACCAGTTTCATTAAAAAAACCCTCTAAATCAAACGGAACCTAACAACTCTCACAGCTGTAGATCAATAAAATGATAAAAAAGGGAAATTTGGTCTCTCAAACCACTATTCATAGGTTAAAAAGTAGAACTTGAGGCTTTACGCGTAAAGGATGAGGGACAACAGATACGAAACTGCAGGCAAAAGAAGGAACCAAATTATACGTCATGCAGTCTTTTCGTAGTTAGGCGAAATCTGGTGTAGTATTGAGATGGCTTTAGTAAGAACCAAGAAGATCAAGGATAAAATAGTGTGAGTTGAAATATATAGAAATATCCAAAAAGAGTGAGAAATAAATATTTTATAGTGCCATGGATAAAGTTGTAGCTAAAGTATAAAAAAGCACTTGCCTCGCACGATATTATACGGCCTAACTTACTGCCAAATTTTGCTTCACTGGCCTTTTGAAGACGAGAAAATCACTTTTCTACACTCCTGAACTTTCGTCTAGATGCCTGAATTACTCAGTCTATATTCTACCTGCCGTGTGGATCAGAAAAAGTAATTAAGAACTTGTCAGTTACATTAAAAGAGATCATAGAAAACGGAATCATTCTGTTTTCTAGCCAAAAGTTTGCACCTTATCGAGTACACCTTTGCTTGAATGCTTTTCGATTATAATATAAGAGCTGAGTTAAATTTGGCCTGATTTTTAATTATAGATAATATATATATAAAGGGATTCAAGATTATGAGCGAGATGAACTCCACGTCCGGTACAAATTGCAGTGGCCTCGACATGCAGCCTGTTCTTAACAGAAGTACTAATATTCCATGTACAGGTAATAATCTAGTGTTTATAATTACTCCAATTTAGTGTTCACTTAGTCATTCTTACATGTTATGTTAAAAGTAATATGTATTTCTAAAGTAAACTTTCGCAAATGCCGTGTTAAATGTTACGAAATGTCGGTCCTTGAAAAGGGAGGTGGTAGCCCATGCTTCAGGCCTTTGGCTATAGATGCCGAAAATAATTTTTGCATAAATTGAGTCCCTTACTGCTGCGTTCATCCCGGTTTCCGTAGCATTTAGTATCATATTTACCATAATTAACCAAGTCACTCAGTTATATTTCAGCGTATATCACTGCCGGCCATTTTTCAATTTTGCTATTTTCAGGGAATGAGCAAGGTGCTGCGGCGGCAACAGATATCCAGCTTATACCGGGTCTAATATATGCTGCGTACGTCGTTGTATTTGCCGCGTCATTATTCGGCAACTCAGTTATCATTCACATTATACGAACAGATAACTCCATGAAGACCACTACCAATTATTTGATTTTGAATCAAGCCTTCGCTGATCTCTACAGAACATTGATGGAATCTCTACATATTTCATCTTATCTTATCGGAGGGCGCTGGTTCGGAGGCATTGTAGGCCTAATTACTTGCAAGTTATTTCTAGCGAACTTGTTTATTCCGACCATCTTTACAATTTGGATTCTCCCAACCATTGCTGTTGATCGTTTTTACGCTGTTAGTCGACCTTTTCGACCCTCGCGTTTATCTCGACATTTTAAAAAGATAATCCTAATATTGTGGAGTTGGTCCTTTGCTTGTTCGATAGAAGTCTTTATTACAGGAAGCTTGCACAAAAACAAACAAGACTATTTTTGTTATGCAATTCATTTCCTGCAACAACGGATAACATTTTATATTTTGACTGTTTCTTTGAATGTTGTCCTGCCTCTTTTCATAACAGCAGTTCTTTACATCATTGTTTGTCACAAACTTTGGTCACGTGAGATACCAGGAGAAGGAACCAATCAGAATCAAAGACAAGCTGAAGCCATGAAAACAGCGAGAAAAGTTACCCGGATGATGATAACTGTAGTGGTTTTGTATGTGCTGTGCTTATTTCCCTTTTCCTTAGGAAGTAGCCTCTACCATTTTGATTATGTAGAGGATAAGTCCGATCTTATATTTTTATGTCTTTTTCTGGCAGCATTTGCTTATAATGGACTCAATCCATGCGTTTATCTTACCTTTAACGATAAGTTCCGAAATGGATTTAAAACTTTGTTTGGAAATTGCTTATGTAAAATCAAATTTCCTAATATTGTTCATTTTCGATCCCAAAGCGTCGAGCTTCAGCAAACATAGGCCGTCCACGGAGAGAATTGTCTATCAACCAGCGGTACAGAGACTAAAGGCTATAAGCAACAATAAATTCAATCCTTGAACTATAAGAAATTCTATGGGAAACGACAGTTTGACTTACAAGCATAACTCTGCCCAGGTGCAATGTATACAATCCTTGGTCTTAAGCTAATGAGTAATAAATTTACTTTGAAAATGTATATTGTATCTATGTACTGTGAACCCGAAAAGCTCCGTGGAAGAGAATGCACTTATACTCAGCTTGAGTATAAAACAACTTTTGAATGCATTGATAAAACTCTAACAGCAATATAACTCGGCTTGGCTAAAATATAACGGATCTCTATTTTACCGTATCTACATTTCAGTAATATAGGACCAAGACTGGAAACATACGCTTGCTTGCAAAGTCGGTAAAAAAAAAAATGATCTCGTACGATAACAACAATGCGTTTACCACAAGAATGGAATCGGCGAGTGACAATTTTATTAATGGCTGTATTAATGGATGTATCTAAATATTTATCATTCCTTGCTACTGCCTCTCAAATCTAATACCTTAAATCAAGCTTGTGCTTGGATTGCTTCAATAGAGGTAATGCATGTTTACATTAGAGCTTTATAATAAAGTATGTATGTCTATGTATGGATACTGCAAAGTGTTGTTTGAAGGAACAGGAGGTCTTTCAACCTGCAAGTTTAAACATTTTTCGTCTTATTTGACCCGGCTACTTTTCAGCATATCCTTGTGATGATTGCTGTTGAACGCTATCATGACGTAACTCGACTTTTCAATCATCTTTCTTATCATATAGACACGAGTGTTTTAATTAAGAAATAGAAAACATGTACCATGTTTCTATCGAATTATACAAACACGAGTGGAAGTTTGGGAGAACGAGAAGTGCCGTGGGAATACGAGCCGCAGGCGAGTGTTTCCATAGCTTTTTCGAGTTCTCCAAAACTTTCACGAGTGTGTCTATGAAACGATGAGATTATGAGCTCGAGATTCCTATCGAGTGATAGTAGATGACGGCGCAGCCCGAGTCAACCATCACGCATAAAAATCGAGAGAGAATAATCTAATGTTTTCGTGTAAATATTAATCTACTAGTTGTTCGAATTTTTTCTAAATCCTCTTCACAGACACTTCGAATACGCCAAGAAGTGGCCGTCATTTTGTTAACAAGGGCTCACTGCTACGCTACTCACTATCTATCACAGAATAGATAGTGAGCAGCGTAACCAACCAGAGAACGGCATTCGTGATAGAACGCTAGTAGATTTATACTAAAACTCGATAGAACCACGGAGAACATGTTTTCTATTTCTTTTAGAAAACACCGCGACGAAAAAAGGAAAAACAACTTGTTTACTTTGATCATCAAAATGTAAATTCTCTTTGTTCGCGCCATCATTACGTCAACAGCTCGTGCTAGTTCTGTGTTTCCATCGAATTATAGGCGGAAACACGATTTTTAACGAATCAGCGCCCGCATTTTCTTAGGAAAATTTTCTAATGGAAATTAGTAAAATTCTATTAGTATACTAATGCAAATGCTGTAATCTGATTGGCTGAGCCGTTGAACGCTATCAGCCATTAGTGTGCAGTGGCTGGAGGTCGTTTGCAAAATGGCGACGTTTTTTTCGTTTTTCCGAAGTATTGGAGGAAAATTTTGATGCAAATGGACAATTAAATTCCTGAGAAAGCTAAACAAAGGCCATTTACGGTTTCTTGATCATAACTTTCAAAAAGTTGAAATTATTTAAAAAACTGATGCGCGCGTGCACACAACTTCAATTTTGAATGATAATTCAATCCCAGCGATCCTTTTAAGGCGCAAAGTTTAATAGTACGTCGAGAAATAATTGGAAACCGTTAGTTGAAGTACATTTTAGTAAGAATTCTACTAAAACAATTAGATTATTCGCTCTCGATTTCCATGAGGTGATAGTTGATGCGGCCTTCGGCCACATCAACTATCACCTCACAGAAATCTCGAGCTCATAATCTAATTGTTAATTATAATATAGATAGAACCCTGCGCGTGCTCTGATTGGTCAAAAACCCATGTTTTGTCAGAGTATAAAACATAGAAAAGGCGTGTTTTATTGTTTTTCGCCACATTACCTCTATATCCTAAAGCAAATGAGGAAGCCTAAGCCGTGTATTACACTGTGATAAAACACTGCAGACATTTGAGAACACTCAAGAAATGTAGAAAACAGTCGCCTGCGGCTCGTGTTTTCTACATTCCCTTGAACTCTCAAATGCCCGTCGCGTTTTATCACAGCGTAATACACGGCTTAGGCTTCTTTATTTGTTAAATAAACCACTCATAAAATTAATACGAATTTACATTCGGGACCGTAGTGGCGTATTACCCATATTCTCACTAGTAAGGATATGGATGACGTCATTTCGCGCCATCAGTCGCCTTGCGCGGCTACCAAACGTTGCCAAACGCCGGTTAAAAGCGAGCGATAGGGAAGTAAAACCCACTGAACTAGACATAAAATCGTTCACTAAGGAGCACGAAATGCCAAAATAAAGAAACAAAATTTCATGTGGCTCAATATTCGAGGAGATCCTTCAAAATAAACCAAAGGAGACAACCTTTTACAACTTTATGCAAACGTCAACTACACCTGAAGCTTGTGCATGTATTGTTAAAGCAACTGGAATTCATGAGAAGTCCTTACACAACATATGTTAGACCTGCATATGTTTTCTCAACAAAATGTTCATCATCAAAAACTCTTCACGAGCAGAAAAGGTGCCCAGGGAGGTAGAATTCATTCAAGGTGATGGCGCCACGGACGAAGGGCCAAGCCACCTCGAAGAGCAGATTTTGTGGACAGAGAGGCACATTTCGTTAGCAACAAAAGTAACCATTTTTCCCGCCTACTCTAAATGGAACTCCTTTTACTAAATGGAGTTGGGGGTGGTGTGGTGTGTTGTGCTGCGCTGTGGTGTGGTGTTGTGTTGGGGTATGTTTATATAATATGTTTATATATTATGTTATACTTGTTTTTTAAATCATTCAGGTTTGTCCAAGTTGCCAATCGATGCTTGTTGGTATGAAAGCGGGCCATTTCTTGGATTCTTTTCATTTCCTGTTATAGATGAGGAAAGCCCTTGGAGGACTCCTTGTAAATCCTTCGTTCAATAAACTCTAGAAAAGTGTTGCGTGCTTGAAAGAACATGCTGTTTAGGCTATCGCGTAGCAACCAATATTGCCGCTTGCTTTTGTACACACACGCACATAGTTGAGATAGATAGCAATCCTGGGGGCGGGGAATTGTCTCCTTTTTCGTGCCCGGGGGCGAGAAATAGGACACTGAATAAAAAATGTGAAACCACGGGGATATGCCGGAGGGAGAATGTTAGCAGGTGGAATTGAACCACGCATTGTATAATTTTTTTTTCATTACTCCCATGAAATTTTAATTTCTGTAAAAAAGCAATTAACCATATTATAAATTATATTAATCCTATCTGTTAGATGATTTGTGTCAATTTTAAATCAGGTGTCACTCGTGAGTGACATGCATGCAATTTAATTAGGTTAGTTTTGGGCGGTATTTTAAGTGCCACTATGATGAAATTCTCGATATCCATTTCTTTACATTTTCGTACACATTAGGTCTTTCCTAGATATCTTGCCAAATTTCAATTTTCTACGGACATTAAATCTCGTGGTTTCTGGACCTTAATTTCCGAGAATTTACGACCGCCATTAATTTTCCTTGTTCCAAGTCTTGGTTGAAAATTTGAGAAAATGACGTCATTTTCTCAAAAATACCGCACGGGTTGAAATTATAATAACAATTAATATAAAAAATTGCACGAATATATGAGCCAAAGTTTTTGTTACTCTTTATGCGAATTGCTGTGCTAATTGTTATTATAATTTCAACCTGTGTGGTATTTTTGAGAAAATGACGTCATTTTCTCAAATTCTCAACCAAGAATTGGAACAAGGAAAATTTATGGCGGCCGTAAATTCTCGGAAATAAAGGTCCAAACGACATGAGTTCTAATGTTCGTAATACATTGAAATTTGGCAAAAAATCTAGGAAAGACCTATTGTGTGCGAAAATGTAAAAAAATGGGTATGGAGAATTTGATCATAGTGGCACTTTAAATCTTATTTCATAATTTTTAGTGTCAATTTTAGTATGCAATTTAATTAGACTAGTTTTGGGCCGCACTTAAATTTTGAATTTCACTTCTTAATTTTTTTAGAATGTTTAATATTGGAGAATATTCTTTTTATGGGAATTTAGTTTCCCCCAATTATTCTCCAGTTATGTACTTTTTGTAATTTCTGTGATTTATTTACTTGTACTAGCATGACAAAGTATTATTAAACTTAAACTTAAACATATATTGAATCACAACGTACTCGGTTTTCATCGAGCACCCAATCGACTTCGCACCGTCCGAGTTCGCACCACATATTTTTGAGTAGCCGACCACCGCAGTTCGCTCCCTTATCTGCCTTAGTCTATCAAGAAGTAAGACTGCGTTAAAAAAACATTACAGTCTACCAGATACCAAAATTAAAATAACTACTCTTAAAAGTGAAAATACTGATTATTTCACTTTTGAGCGTGAAGTGAATGCTGTGGCCAAACTTGCTCAACATCTTGGTACGAACTCCATTGGGTGTGAAATCTCCTTCGGCTATGAATTTGACAAGGCCATCCCCATAAAACACCTGCTTTTAATTAATGTTTTTTTCTTTAATATTGGATTTAAGAAAGTAAAACAACGACTCTTTCCTGACCTTCAAATGACTATGTCCATCAAAATAAAGGAGCCAACAGGTTTCATTGAGAAAACTTCTAAATCAAATGGAAAATATTATCTCTTACTAACAGCTGTAGTACAATATACAGTACTGATAAAAATTAAAGCCCGATATTTGGTCTCTCAAAGCACTCTCCATTGGTCATTGATAATTGAAGCTTAGGTGTTTTGCGTCAAGGATGGATGGATAATAGATACGAAAAAACGGCAAAAACGAGAAACCAAATTATAGACCCAATGCAGTCTTTTGGTGAGGCGAAGATCAAGCATTGAGTAAGATCATAGAACATCAAGGATGAAATAATGTAAGTTGTTACAGAGATATCCAAAAACAGTGCCAAGTAAATGTTTGATAAGGCCATGCAGGAAGTTGCAGCTAAAGCATAAAAAAGACTTCCCTCGCACGATTTTACTATTAAACAGCTTTAGTAGAGCGCGCCTTAGTGTCATATTTTACCTCGCACTGTTTGGCCTTTTGAAGACGGGAAAATGACTTTCTAGATTTTGACTTTCGTGTGGATGCCTGAATTACTCAGTCTGTATTCTGCCTACAGTGAATCAAGGAAAGAGTCATTAACAACCGGTCAGTTTCATTAAAACAAGCCGTAAACGGAATCATTCTGTTTCCTTGCAAAAGTTTTTAATAATCTTACCTCACCAAGTACACCTTTAAATAAACTGAGTTATGCTTGGGCTCGCTTTCCAGCTCTGAGCATGTTGTGATGTTCAGCTTGGATGCTCAAAGGCAAGGTTTTCGATTAAAACAAAGTTTTAAACCTGGCCTGATTTTTAATTATAGATAATATATAAAGAGCTTCTTGTGAGCGAGATGAAGTTGACGTTTGGTACAAATTGCAGCGGCCTCGACATGCAACCTGATCTTAACAGAAGAAGTGATATTTCATGTCCAGGTAATAATTAAGTGTTTATAATTACTCTCGATTTAGTGTTCACTTAGTCATTCTTACATGTTATGTTAAAAGTAATATGTATTTCTAAAGTAAACTTTCGTCGATGCCGTGTTCCATGTTAAGAAATGTGATGTTAATATAATATGTTTACATGTTATGTTATGCTTGTTTTTAAAATCATTCAGGTTTTTCCAAGTTGCCAATCAGTGCTTGGTGGTATGAAAGCGGCCCATTTCTAGGATTCTTTCATTTTCCTGTTGTAGATGGAGAAAGCCCTTGGGGGACTCCTTGTGAATCGTTCCTTCAATAAACTCTAGAAAAGCGTTGCGCGCTTGACAGAACATGCTGTTTAGGCTTTTGAACAGCAGCCAATATTGCCCCCTAGTTTTGTACACATACGCACATAGTTGAGGTAGTTGGGGGTACTGGGGGCGGGAAAGTCTCTCCTTTTTAAAGCCCGGGGGCGGGGAATAGGCCGTTGAATAAAAAAAATGTGAAACCACGGGGATATGCCGGAGGGGGAATGTTAACAGGTGGAATTGAACCACGCATTGTATAATTTTTTTTTTTCATTACTCTCATGAAATTTTAATTTCTGTAAAAAAAACAATTAACCATATTATGAATTATATTAATCCTGTCTATTAGATCATTTGTGTCAATTTTAAATCAGGTGTCACTCGTGAGTGACATGTACGCAATTCAATTAGGTCAGCTTTGGGCCGTATTTAAATCTTATTTCATAATTTTTAGTGTCAATTTTAGTATGCAATTTACTTAGGCTAGTTTTGGGCCGCACTTAAATTTTGAATTTCACTTCTTAATTTCTTTAGAATGTTTAATATCGGAGAATATTCTTTGTATGGGAATTTAGTTCCCCCAATTATTCTCCAGTCATGTACTTTTTGTAATTTCTGTGATTTATTTACTTGTACTAGCATGACAAAGTATTATTAAACTTAAACTTAAACTTAAACTTAAACTTATATTAAGTCAAAACGTGCTCGGTTTCATCGAGTTTCATCGAGCACCCAATCGACTTCGCACCGCCCGAGTTCGCACCACATATTTTTGAGAGGTCGACAGCCAAAGTTCGCTCCCTTATCTGCCCTAGTCTATCAAGAAGTAAGACTGCGTTAAAAAAAAACATTACAGTCTACCAGATACCAAAATTAAAATAACTACTCTTAAAGGTGAAAATATTGATTATTTCACTTTTAAGCGTGAAGTGAATGCTGTGGCCAAACTTGCTCAACATCTTGGTACGAACTCCATTGGGTGTGAAATCTCCTTGGGCTATGAATGTGACAAGGCCATCCCCATAAAACACCTGCTTTTAATTGATGTTTTTTTTCTTTAATATTGGATTTAAGAAAGTAAAACAACGACTCTTTCCTGACCTTCAAATGACTATGTCCATCAAAATAAAGGAGCCAACAGGTTTCATTGAGAAAACTTTTAAATCAAATGGAAAATATTATCTCTTACTAACAGTGTAGTACAATATACAGTACTGATAAAAATTAAAGCCCGATATTTGGTCTCTCAAAGCACTCTCCATTGGTCATTGATAATTGAAGCTTAGGTGTTTTGCGTCAAGGATGGATGGATAATAGATACGAAAAAACGGCAAAAACGAGAAACCAAATTATAGACCCAATGCAGTCTTTTGGTGAGGCGAAGATCAAGCATTGAGTAACAACATAGAAGATCAAGGATAAAATAATGTAAGTTGTTACAGAGATATCCAAAAACAGTGGGAAGTAAATGTTTGATAAGGCCTTGCAGGAAGTTGTAGCTAAAGCATAAAAAAGGCTTCCTTCGCACGATTTTACTATTAAACAGCTTTAGTAGGGCGCGCCTACAGTGAATTAAGGAAAAAGTCATTAACAACCGGTCAGTTTCATTAAAACAAGCCGTAAACGGAATCATTCTGTTTCCTCCCAAAAGTTTGTAATAATCTTACCTCACCAAGTACACCTTTAAATAAATTGAGTCATGCTTGGGCGCACTGTTCAGCTCTGAGCAAGTTGTGATGTTCAGCTTGGATGTCCAAAGACGAGGTTTTCGATTGAAAAAGTGTTTTAAACCTGGCCTGATTTTTAATTATAGAAAACATATAAAGAACTTCTTGTGAGTGAGATGAAGTTGAAGAGTGGTACAAATTGCAGTGGCCTCGACATGCAACCTGATCTTAACAGAAGAAGTGATATTCCATGTACAGGTAATAATTTAGTGTTTATAATTACTCTCGATTTAGTGTTCACTTAGTCATTCCTACATGTTACGTTAAAAGCAGTATGTATTTCTTAAGTTAACTTTCGTCAATGCCGTGTGCGATGTTACGAAATGTCGGTCCTTGAAAAGGGACGCGGTATAGTCAATGTTTCAGGCCTTTGGCTATAGATGCCAAAAATAGTTTTTGCATAAATTGAGTCCCTTACTGCTGCGTTTATCCCGGTTTCCGTAGCATTTAGCATCATATTCACTATAATTAGCCACGTCTGTCAGTCATATTTCAGCGTATATCACGGATATTTTTCAATATTGTTCTTTACAGGGAATGAGAACAGTGCTCCGGGGGAAACAGATATCCATCTTATACATGGTCTGATAACTGCTGCGTACGTCATTGTATTTGCCGCGTCATTATTCGGCAATTCAGTTATCATTCACATTATACGAACAGATAACTCCATGAAGAACACTACCAATTATTTGATTTTGAATCAAGCCTGCGCTGATCTCTACAGAACATTGATGGAATCACTAAATATTTCATCTCATCTTGTCAGAAAACGCTGGTTAGAAGGCATTGTAGGTCTGATCACTTGCAAGTTATTTCTAGCGAGCTTGTTTATTCCGACCATCTTTACAATTTGGATTCTCCCAACCATCGCTGTTGATCGCTTTTACGCTGTTATTCGACCTTTCCGGTCCTCGCCTTTATCTCGACATTTTAAAAAGATAATCGTAATATTGTGGAGTTGGTCCGTTGTTTGTTCCATAGAAGTCTCCATTAGAGGAAGCTTGCACAAAACCAAACATGACTATGTTTGTGATGTAGTTTATACCGTACAAAAATGGATAACATTTTATATTTTGACTGTTTCTTTGAATGTTGTCCTGCCTCTTTTCATAACAGCAGTTCTTTACATCATTGTTTGTCACAAACTTTGGTCACGTGAGGTACCAGGAGAAGGAACCAATCAGAATCAAAGACAAGCTGAAGCCATGAAAACAGCCAGAAAAGTTACCCGGATGATGATAACTGTTGTGGTTGTATATGTGCTGTGTTTCCTTCCCTTTTTTGTAGGAAATGGCCTCTACCATTTTGATGTTCCAAAAGATGAGTTGGAGCCAACTATTCTGTTTTTATGTCTTTTTCTAGTAGCATTTGCTTATAGTGGACTCAATCCATACATTTATCTTACCTTTAACCAGAAGTTTCGAAATGGATTTAAAACTTTGTTTGGAAATTGCTTACGTAAAATCAAATTTCATAATATTGTTCATTTTCGATCCCAAAGCGTCGATATTCAGCAAACATAGGCCGTCCACGGAGAGAGTTGTTTACCAAGGACGGTAAAGAGACTCATGGCTGTAAGCAAGAATAATTTAATACTTGAACTATAGCTATTTATATGAGAAAACGACAGTTTGATTGCAAGATATAATATATACAGTCCTTGGTCAAGCTAAGGAGTAACAAATTTGACTTTGAAATATATATTTATCTATGACTTCTATGTTAACCCGAAAAGCGCCATTGAGGAGAATGCGCTTATTCATTCATTCTGTTTATTTGCCTTTTTACCTAATATAGTAATTATTTATATATGTTTCAATGTATGGCGAGGTGACCAGAAATCACCAGGCTTTTAGCTGAGGCCATCTCGTACGTAATAATACGGTTACATAGATAGTGCTACAGTGTGCGGCTTTGCCAGTTTTACTTGAGTATAGAACGACATCTGGTTTCGTTGGAAAAATACTACAGAAATATAACAACGCATGGCTAAAATATAAGGTAACTGTAACATACGCTAAGAGAAGTAATTATAATCTACGAGGAGATGCCATTCCGACATTGCCGAAAGTAAATATAACTAAGTATGGATTGAAATTGATAAGATATCAAGGGGCCAAGCCATGGAACGCACTACCAAACGGATACAGGAAAATAAGTAACTTTAAATTGTTCAAGAAAAGTATACTTAAGGTATACCTGGCCAGCCGCTGCACCTATATGTTTTATGATTTGTCTTTGTTTAATTATTTGTATATATGTATTTTTATAGTTTATCGATTTTAGCACTAAGTAATTATGCATTTTTAATATTATTCATTGTAATTTATTTTAGTTTCTTATTTATGCTGTGACTAGACCTGTAAAGTAGTTTTCTATGTAGCTAAGAGTCAGTCACTTTAATTAAGCAAGTCTTACTTACTTCTTATTTATACGCTTACCTGCAAAGGCGGTAACAAAATGATCTTTCTATAACAACACACAAGAAGGGAATCAGCGAGTGACAATTTTATGAATGGATGTATCTCAAATATTTATCATTCCTTGCTACAGCCTCTCAAATCAAATACCTTAAATCAAGCTTGTGCTTGGATTACTTTAATGCCGGTAATGAATGTTTTCCATTATTGCTTTATACTGCAAACTGTGGTTTGGAGGAAAAGGAGATCTTCCCACCTGCAAGTTCAAACATTTTTCGTCTTTATTTGAGCTGTCTTTTCAAACGTTCCTCCGGACAATTGGTGTTGAACGCTATCATGGTGTCACTCGACCTTCGTAATCATCGCTTTGTCTCGACATTTACGTTGAAAAGAAAATTTTGCACTTGCGTGGGCTTGGTGTGTTGTTTATTCGACAAGTTTTTCACGGGGGAGTGCGATGGAATGTTTATAAAATTGTCTTTCATTACAGATCTGGCCACGTGAAGATTAGCCTTGCCACTTGAAAGGGGCTGTTGCCTCTGTGACAAACTTGCAATAAGTTTGGTTTAATACCATCCAATAGCCACTGAGTGTATGCAACCTCCTCTAACTGTCAGAATTTTGGTAAAAAAATAATGTAGACTCATTAAATGTATTTTCTCGCGTTAAGGAATGCACGCTTCATTTGTGCGGATGCGTTGAACTTCTAATTGCTCTAGTTCTCAGGAGTTTCGCCATCAGCAAAATCCTCAACATTCCTTTCGGCTACACTCTTTTAGAAGTTCTCGACAGCCGCAAACCTCCGACAAATGTTTCACCTGCGGTCAGTTCGGGCACTGGGCCAACTCGCCATTCTGCCCGGTAATAAAAGACAAGATGAAACCATAAAAACAGCGAGAAAAGTTACCCGGATGATAATAAAAGTTGTGGTTTTATATAGGGTGATGTAGCAGGTCTCGTAAGGTCTCACATGAATGACTTGCTACCATTTGAGAGAACAATAGAACAAACAACAGAAACAATGTCCCTAGCCCTAAAACAATAACAGCTGCTAACAATGAAGAGAATTACAAGCTTACGAGAGCTGCTACACTTCCGTTTATATGTGCTGTTTGTCTCCCTCTTTTTTGTAGGAAGTAGGCTCTACCATTTTGTCCAAATGCGAAGCGAATTCTTTCCTTGTTAGGTAGGATCTTTTCAAGTCTGGGTTTGTTGCCGACAAAGATAAGTGTCAGTGGGTTAACCTTCAGGTCATTTGTTGGCTGGGTATTTTTTGGAATTTCAAAAATAACTGTATGTTTATACCACCGGAGAAAATCTTAGGGATCCTTGAGAAATTTGTTGAAATTATGTCCTGTTGCGTTTCTGTAAGGATACTTGCTCGTGTTACAGGGAGAATTATATCTAATTTTTTGATCATGGGTAATGTTTGTAAGCTCATGACAAAGTCCTTGCACCGCTTAATTGAATGCAGAAGGGGTTGAGATGCGCAGCTTGTCTTAGACGCTGACGTCCAGGTAAAACTTAAATTTTAGCGCGAACATTTACGGAGTTTAAATTGCAGACCACTATGGAGGAAGCCTGTTTTGCCCTCTCGCATGGTGTTTTTTGATGCTAGTGCTGTTGGTTTGCTGCCTTTATCTCCATGAACAGCAAACCTGTTTCGCACAAGAATTGGGATGCTATTGAAATGAGAGAAAGTTCAACGTGGAGAGAGCTTGTGTGTCAAACATGCTCTACTAGGTTTTTCTCATTTGCTCAAGGGAAATTATGTTAAATGGTACACCGATAATCAGGGTGTTGCAACTATTGTTAATTCTGCTAGCAACAAGGTTCATTT
The DNA here is from genome assembly GCF_964199315.1 of Orbicella franksi. Taxonomy (NCBI): domain Eukaryota; kingdom Metazoa; phylum Cnidaria; class Anthozoa; order Scleractinia; family Merulinidae; genus Orbicella; species Orbicella franksi. Next base: position 5,837,414 of record NC_138145.1, on the reverse strand, counting down.
GTATAAGTTAGCATAAGAGGCACATTTCATTACCAACAAAAGTAACCCTTATCACAACAAGATGCAGCGGAGACAGTTTTCAAAATAGAGTGGAACTACAAAATTGATGTCTTGCCAGGGCGCCCTCAAACCTGTTCATCCCGTCTACTGTAAATGCAACTCCTTTTTACAAATTCTTCAAATTCTTCAGAGAAGTTTACATGGATTCCAGTCTTCCATCCAATTAAATTTTTATGCTAAGATATTGTGGGTTGAAGAACTGTCCTCATCCTCTATGTCAAGGTAGTTACAATTTATGTGTTAAGAAGGTTTCTTTAAAATGTTCTCTTGTGGCAAATGTTATAAGTTTTCTATAAAATGCCTGCCTTTTATGATGACGGGGTCCTCTCTTTTACCAGATTTTATCTCCAAGAGTGAGCAAATGGAAGTAAAGGAGTGCCCTGAAGAAGAAGACATGTACCATTCTTTTGGAAAACAATAGACTGCAAGACTGATACTACGTGAAAGACGTTTCGAGACACCAACATGACAATAACTGATAAAGCAAGATCGCAACAGTGGACAGCTGTTTCGTCCTTATTGGGACTCGTCAGCAACCGTATGTCCTACAGTGGCAGCGTTTTTCGTAGGCGGTCTTCCGCAGTTTCTGGTTTACCATTCTTTTGCCTTTGCAAGAAGCACGAAACAGGGTATGAATTAAAATTTAATAGCCCCTTTTCACACACAGAAAGGACATCAAATAATTTCTTTACGAGATCAGATTAATAGCCCGCTAAATAAGAAAAAAAGGCAAATCCTGAGGATATGCCCGAGGGGGGAAGGGAAGGGGAGGGGGGTGTTAACAGGTGGAATTGAACCAGTTTTTTTTTTTTTGGGGGGGGGGGGTGTTTTTTTTTCACTACTCCGGGGAAATTTTAATTTCTGTAAAAAAAGCAATTAATCATATTATAAATTATATGAAATTACAACGTACTCGATTTCACTGATCGAGTTTTATCGAGCACCCAATCGACTTCGCACCAATCAAGTTTGCACCACACATTTTTGAGGGGTTGACCGCCGGAGTTCGCTCCCTTCTCTGTGTGAGTCTATCAAGAAGTAAGCTTAATTTAAATTCAAAAAAATTACAGTCCACCATATACCAAAATTAAAATAACTACTCTTAAAAGTGAAAACACTGATTATTTCACGTTTAAGCGTGAAGTGAATGCTGTGGCGAAACTCGCTTGACATCTTGGTACGAACTCGATTGGGTGTGAAATCTCCTTCGGCTATGAATGTGACAAGTCCATCCTCATAAAACACCTGCTTTTATTAATATTTTTATTTTAATATTGGATTTAAGAAAGTCAAACAATGACTCTTTCAAGACGTTCAAATGACTAGATGTCTATCAAAACAACGGAGCCAACAAGTTTCATTACGAAAACCTCTAAATCAAATGGAAAAATATTATCTCTCACTGACAGTTGTAGTACAATATACAGTACTGATAAATGGAATTTGAGACCTTATGCGTCAAGGATGGTTGAATGATAGATACGAAAAAACGGCAAAAACGAGAAACCAAATTACACGCCATGTAGTTTTTTAGCTGGTCGAAAGTCAAGCACTGAGCAAGAACAAAGAAAATCAAGGATAAAATAATGTAAGTCGATATAAAGATATCCAAAAACAGTGAGAAATAAATGTTTTATAGGGCCATGCAGGAAGTTGTAGCTAACAAAGGATCAGGGAAAAAGTAATTAAGAACTGGTCAGTTTCATTAAAACAAGCAGTAAACGAAATCATTCTGTTTCCTCGCAAATGTTTGCAGTAATCTTACCTTACCAAGTACACCTTTAAAGAAATTGAGTTATGTTTGGGCGCGCTTTCCAGCTGTGATCATGTTGTGATGTTCAGCTTGGATGCTCAAAGGTGAGGTTTTCGATTATAGAAAAGTTTTAAACCTGGCCTGATTTTTAATTATAGATAATATGTAAAGAGCTCCTTGTGAGTGAGATGAAGTTGACGTTTGGTACAAATTGCAGTGGCCTCGACATGCAACCTGATCTTAACAGAAGTAGTGATATTCCATGTACAGGTAATAATTTAGTGTTTATAATTACTCTCGATTTAGTATTCACTTACATGCTAGGTAAACTTTCGTCAGTGCCGTGTTCGATGTTACTAAATGTCGGTCCATGAAAAAGGACGCGGTAGTCCACGTTTCAAGTCTTGAACTACAGATGCCGAAAATAAATTTTGCATAAATTGTGTCCAGGTTTCCGTAGCGTTTAGCATCATACTCACCATAATTAATTCAGCCACTAAGTCAAATTTCAGCGAATATCACTGATATTTTTCAATCTTGTTATTTACAGGGAATGAGACTCGTGCTGCGGCGGCAGCAGGCATCCAGCTAGTACCGGGTCTGATATCTACTGCGTACGTCGTTTTATTTACCGCGTCAATATTCGGCAACTCAGTTATCATTCACATTATACGAACAGATAACTCCATGAAGACCACAACCAATTATTTGATTTTGAATCAAGCCTGCGCTGATCTCTACAGAACATTAATGGAATCTCTACATATTTTTATTATATCTTATGGGAGGGCGCTGGTTCGGAGGCATTGTAGGTCTGATAACTTGCAAGTTATTTCTAGCAAACATGTTTATTCCGGCCATCTTTACAATTTGGATTCTCCCGACCACTGCTGTTGATCGCTTTTACGCTGTCATTCGACCTTTCCGGTCCTCGCCTTTATCTCGACATTTTAAAAAGATAATCGTAATATTGTGGAGTTGGTCCGTTGTTTGTTCCATAGAAGTCTCCGTTAGAGGAAGCTTGGAAAAAAGCAAACAAGACTATTTTTGCGATACAATTAATTTACTACAAAAACAGATAGCATTTTATCTTTTGACTGTTTCTTTGAATGTTGTCCTGCCTCTTTTCATAACAGCAGTTCTTTACATCATTGTTTGTCACAAACTTTGGTCACGTGAGGTACCAGGAGAAGGAACCAATCAGAATCAAAGACAAGCTGAAGCCATGAAAACAGCCAGAAAAGTTACCCGGATGATGATAACTGTTGTGGTTTTATATGTGCTGTGTTTCTTTCCCTTTTTTGTAGGAAGTAGCCTCTACCATTTTGATTATGAACAAGATGAGTCAGATCTTATATTTTTATTGCTTTTTCTAATAGCATTTGCCTACAGTGGGCTCAATCCATACGTTTATCTTACCTTTAACCAAAAGTTTCGAAATGGATTTAAAAGTTTGTTTGGAAATTGCTTAAGTAAAATCACATTTCCTAATATTGTTTTTTTTCGATCGCAAAGCGTCGATCTTCAGCAAACATAGGCCGTCCACGGAGAGAATTGTTTATCAAGGACGGTAAAGAGACTCATGGCTGTATAAGCAAGAATAATTTAATACTTGAAAAATAACGATTTATATGAGGAAACGACAATTTGATTTACACGCATAACACTGTCCAGATAATTAAAAATGTATATAGTCGAGGAGTAATAAATGTGACCTGAAAAGTGATATATATTGAATCCGGCTATGAACTGTGTACCCGAAATTGTCCGTGGAGGACAAAAAGTGCGTTTCTAAATACAAAAAAAAATTGTTATTGTACTGAAAAAAATGCAACAGTAACATAACACAGCATGGCTAAAATATAACGTAACTGTATTTTAGTCAAGAGATATCTCTTGATTTTGGCGTACAGTGGAACCCCCGGTTGCGACCAGCTCTCGTAAGCGACCAGTTTTCCAAAATACCAAAAGTTTCCTAGTGAAATCACTATATTTAGAACCTCTTGTAAGCGACCACCTCCTGTAAGCGACCACCTCTTGTAAGCGACCGTGACCACTTTTAGAGCTTAAAGTTTGAAATTTTGTTTTGTTTTTAACCTTGCGTAAGCGAACACTTGACAGATAATAGTGCGAAAATTGGATAATAAGGTGTTGTAACATTATCTATATGAATAAAACATTGAAAATTTAAAGATAAAACGCACATACACTGTACTCTATCAGTCTTAAAAGAGACGACCTAAATGTCTTAAAATTACCATATGCTGATGAGGCAACATTTTGACCCAATATGCAGCTCTAAGTTCTCGTAAGCGACCAAGTCCCGTAAGCGACCACATAGGCTTGACATTTTGGGTGGTCGCTTACGGCAGGTTCGACTGTATTTACAGTTAAATAAAAAGATTTAGCAATGGAAGTATCAATGCGTTTACTTGCAAAGTCGGTTAAAAAATGATACTTTTGTAAGAACAATGCGTTTACCAAAAGCATGAGTCAGCCAATGACAATTTCATGAATGGATGTATCTCAAATATTTATCATTCCATGCTACTGCCTCTCAAATCAAATACCTTAAATCACGCTTGAGCTTGGATTACTTTATTGCTGGTAATGAATGTTTTCCATTATTGCTTTATACTGCAAACTGTGGTTTGGAGGAAAAGGAGGTCTTCCCACCTGCAAGTTCAAACATTTTTCGTCTTTATTTGGCCTGCCTTTCCAAAATTTCGTTCGGACAATTGGTGTTTAACGCTATAATGGTGTCACTCGACCTTCGCAATCATCGCTTATATCTCGACATTTACGTGTAAAGAAAATTTTGCACTTGCGTGGGCTTGGTGTGTTGGTTATTCGATAAGCCTATTTGTTCAAGGGGGAATACAGTGGAATGTTTATAAAATTGTGTTTCATCACAGACCTGACGCCGTGAAAGATTAGCTCTGCCACTTGAAATATTGGGCAATACTAATTTGCGCTGTTGCTTCAGCGACTGGCAAAAAATTTGGTTCATTACCACTGAGCCACTGAGAGGATGCAACTTCCTCTAATTACGATGAAAAATAATGTAGACTCATTCAAAACGACCTGACTGTGCTTTAACATTAATTATTCCTGGATTATTTTGTCACGTACATGGGTCAGCCCATCCACTGGACACGTTTTTGCGATCCTAAAATTGAAGCCATGTGAAGGTAAGAATAGGAAATAGCTGATCAATAGGCCGCGTTCGATATATCAATATTCTAGCGTGGCTCTCGAGGCTTTCAGGACAAACGTCTATATTTGGTGTTGCTTTCTTTGTATCCAAGTCTCTTTTGGGAATTGAGAGACAAAAGAAACTTAAAGGTCAAATGAACCAAAATTTAGACATCTTTACTTCAGCCATTTTATAGTTACGAAACGTTATAAAAAAAGAACATTTAAGACAAATTACGCGGAAATTTGTATTTCTGAGTGGTGTAAATAACTAAAAAAGTTAAAAGTACGAAGACAGCCGATGGCCTCTTAAAATGACCGCGCACTTTAACGAAAGGAATGGAACTGAGACTGCTTTGTGAAGTCACTGTTGTCTTGAACATTGCTGCGTTTCTGCATCAGTGAGTTGTTCGTAGATCCAAAACCTTATTTTACTTGGGAAATGGCCGAGGAGTTCGCCCGCTCTTTGGCGGGCATTATTCGCTCGTTTTTCGTTGTTTCTTGTCCAATTGCCGGCTTGCAACGTTCCATAGTGAAGTTAAAAATCGTCGGTACCGCGTCTTTCTTGAGTACAAGTTGACGAAGCTTGAAAGAGGGTCCCAAAAACTCCTTACTATAAGATTTTGTGCTAGGCTGTCTTCGGTAAAGTGTTCTGCACAAACTTGCGAACGCTTCGAGGGCGTAAAGCATTCTCTTTTTATTTTTATAAGCCATTCTCTTTTAGCTTTTGGGTCCTGGGTGAACTTGGAAGTGCTAACTTTACATTTTGAGTACATTTAGCAATTTTTCTTGGACGATTCTGTCTAAGGGGGAAAGTGCAATAGGGTTGAACCTATGTTAAGCACCAACTCGTGAGACAAGCCCAGACCACAACACCGGGAACTACGTGCCCTAATCTTTTCGATAAGTGTGTGGGTTCTTTAACGTCCCCTGCTACTGGCATGTAACAATGAAGATGCAGGAGACGGCGCCTACGATTTATAGTCCTTATCCGAGAAGACTTAAACATCTAACCATTTGCAGATATAATTACAAAGGCAGCAGAGTGGTTTTCCTCTGAAGTTCACTGTGAACTTGGAACCAAAACAGTTTCAAATTTCCCGCATTTCTTGAGCTCACCAACAGTGACGTCACAGGTTTTATTTCCGACAATTGATATCCGACAATTTTCCCGACCGCTCTACGATTATGAAGGACAAAAAACAGTGATCAATTTAACATTCCAATATCTCCGCAATGCTTCGTTCGATTCGTTTGAAACTTCAGAATATGTTTATTTTAAACTCAATGAACACAGTAGACTCGAATGAAAACATGTCTAAATTTTTGTTTATTTGACCTTTAAAAATTCACAATTTTGATCTGAAATCCGCGGAGCCATGTTAGAATATTGATATACCGAACGTGGCCTATTCCATAGCGACAAGGCTCGTCGAATAACTCAAATAAATATTTTAGGGCTTGGTTAGTTTCCCCTATTATCATGTAATGCTGTCTTTTCTATGCTTTTACGAAGAATCAAAGTAAGCGAGGTTATTAACGGAGTTATATCACATACTGGTTATGTATATCCAGGCCATAAACTAAAGTTAGGAGGTTGATAAGTTTAGTCAGCCTGTGCTATAGCGTGACCTCTTCTTTATCCACTCTAAATATACTTGGAAACCCATGCTTCGATGATCTGAAACAAATAAGCTATAGTTCTATCTACCCGCTGGCTGCATGGGCAAATGTAAAGCCAATTATATGTGATTGTCATGAACTACTTATAAGACTAATCAGAACTTGTAGCTTTAGTTAATGTTAACGCTATCAATATACAATGGCAGACTTTATGATGCGGAGTGAGACACTAAGGTGGCAATCCTTCTAGTTACAATGTGGTGGCACTAACTCCCACTAACTAGGTTAAACGAGAAGAATTTTTAAAGCTCCAAGTAAAAGCTCCATGCCAATAAATCAAATTATTTTCAGAATGGCGTCACGCGCTGACTTAGAAAGAACGATTAAGATCCAAACACAGAAAATCGATAGCATGAATTCATAAAGAAGATGGCTAGAACAGGAGAATGACCTTCAACGCGCCACAGTTATTCATCTGAGAGAAATTGCAGAGTATGAGAGACACATACACAGGCGGGAACAGGCAATGGATTTTCAAATCAAAACGGAGATTACACAGTATAGGAGTTACATGCAGTCGAGCGGACAGCCACCGACTACTGTTAAGTCTAACGCCGTTTAACTTAAGACCAACCCGAGCCGGCAACGAGCAAATTATAATTAACGGTGATGATGTGATCACGGCCATTGACAGAGCTACAATTAGAGTTAGCCATACACTCAGTAACATGAGTAGCTATAAGTCAACAGGTATTCGGAAATGTCGTAGAAAGTTCGTGAAATATTTCATCGTCCGGTACTCCTACTGTAGGTCAATATTAACAATATGCAGCCTACGGGGTCGATGGGCGGGTATTCTTGGTCTGATGATCATTCAAACAATCATCTAGTGTATTTTGTTTAAACATTTGCATCCATTGCAAAGCAATTTAGGAATTTTGGGAATGTAGACTCCCATTGTATAAGTTTTAATCTTCTGAATAGAAAAGAACACTTGACACCTGAGGCAGAATTTCGCGTGATAAAGTGTTTTAATGTTTTCATATAAGATTTTTGAATGTTTTATACAACCATTCGCACATTTAAGTACCGGTTTGCGGCAATAAATAATTTTGAACTCTATACCAGCTTGAATTAAACATCTATGTTTTACAGACCCACGCGTTCTTAAAGAATCGCCGAGATTGACGTCAATTATTTTACAAACTTGGGTCAACAAGAGTCACGCATTGTTTGTCTAATAAATAAAAACCCGTTGTATATTACATACTTTCTGGTAATCGATATTTTGCATCACGTAGAATTGTCATGATCACGTTCTAATTTTGACATCATTCCTCTCTGTAATCTACATTTACACTCCATAAAAACATTTTACAATTTTTCATTTGACCCATGATTCGAGCCTCGTTATATATATGACTTATATATCTTACATCTCCTATGTTCCACTTAAAATATAATAGGAGCTATGAATTCTCTCAGTCAAGGTTCGTTAAATATCTTAGTCCTGGGTTCTTTGCTTGTATCCATCCACAAATCTCTTTTCTACTTTCTAACAGAATTTGTTCGTTGAAGTGAAATGGGTGGAAGAACACAACTCAAAGACCGCAAACTTCTCGGACTGTTTTCTTGAGCCTGATGTGACATGGCCGTTTGCCTCACTGTACTGGTTTGATCAGCTGAGGACGCTGAAAGCAACAGAGATTCATCAGATGACCACAATGGCGACTTCGAGACTCCTTGTTTTCTTCGCTGTGTCTTGTAACATGGTGTGTCACTCTGTACCTCCCATCTATCGCTCTCCGAAGCCTCAGTTCTTGAAATCTTTTGGACCACACTCACTCTTTCGCGAGGCTGAGGTGTTTGACCGATCTCTTGCATTCTTGAGTGACGGCGTTGTAAAAGCCGCTCCCTTTCTCTGCCAAACGCTCTCTCTTCCTTCGATTTGGCTTTGTCTATCAACCAAGACTGTTTGTTAAAGAGTGCCTTCTCACCGGCATTTCTTGCAAGTAGATATTTCGCACAGTTCTTAGACAAAACTAATTCGGGTGAAGAATTGAAAGCGGACATCTCCACAGAAAAAGTTTCAAAAACTCCACAAACAGATGCCGGGAGAAACTGCTTTGTACACAGACTAAGAATAATTCGAAATGACAGTGTTTATATGGAGAGGCGGACGTGCCCGGCCTAATCTATGACGTCACGTATTCCCACGCATTATAATACTCTATTCTGGGAAACAACAACAGATTATATATTAACCTGTCTGTTTGCCAAGGAGGAATAATTAGCACATTGAATTCCTTCGTGTATTAATACTGACCTAACAATGATGGCAAGAAGTTTCAAACAATCCTGAAGTCTGCTGTTATATTTCTTTTTATTCCAAAGATCCTTGGAGTATTGCAAAAACGTTATTAATCACAACATAGTTAGTGGAGGGGAATACTACCACTAACTATGATCACAAGCTACGCTGTTTCACGCAGAACTTTGGCCATTGCTTATGTCGCCTTTAGTAGAAAGTACGGGAAAAAACAATTATTATTATTATTATTTGTTCTGTAGCAGCCTTTCTTGCTATCATTGCTGTTGATTCAGCTTGTGGCATCTGTTGATTTCATTATCTCTCATAACACTAAAAAAAACAATTATTAGTATTATTTGTTCTGCAGAAGAGGCACGTACAGAATGACAACAAAAAGCTACAAAAGTAGGTCATTGAATGTGTCTAAGGCCGTCCGCGGCCAACTGCCAATAGCATAAGATATAGCTGTTTTCTTTAAGAAGCGAATGTAGTGTGTTGGATCTTTCTATTTATCTCGCGATCGGCTAAAGCAGTTTATCCATAACCGATGGCAGGGTCTTCGTGATGTTCTATTGCTATTATTCACGGTGTCTTTGTAAAATGTCGGCAGTGTTAGTTCTTTCCTCCCATTCTTGGAAACGGGAAACGGAAAACGGTCGTCGAAACTGCTTATTTAGTTTTTTTCAGGAAAGCTAAACAGTCAGCGAAAAGTAAACGTTTGGAGTTGTCCTTCAGTAGCATGTTGATTAAATAGACGATTGGATTGAGGCCTTGAGTAGCTGTTATTCTTTTAATTCCAAGCTTTCGTCGATCTTCGGCATCGTCAGGTATTGTAAAGAAAATATTCCACTGTGCGTGGTATAAAAAGCGGTGTAGGTGACAAATAATTAGAATATATAACCACCTGGAGGTCCTACAGTAGAGAAAGAAAGGAACGGGGCGGCCTGGAAATCATGCTCTGTCTGCAGCAGTCAGAGAAGACTAGAAGCGCTATGGAGAGGCCTTATGCGATACCTGGTCATAAATGAGATGGCTGAAGGTGATAAGAAGAACAACCGGTTGCATAAATGTGGCGATGGCAACACGCAAAAACATAGAAAATCGCTAATGAGTAGTAGAAAGAACAAAGATATATTGTAAAGCTGTTCTCTTTAAACTTATTCGTGTCATCTACACCGGATGCCAGTACTGAGAAAACCCGCGCGTGGGTTCAGAAGGGATTTCTGAGTCGCACAAAAATGTATTTTCCGCTGTTATTCCAAGTAATTAGTCGCAGTTGTTTTCGTCTCACACCTGCCGCACCCACTATTGTGCATTCTGTTTTGCATGGATGTCCTGATTGGCCAGTTATTAGTATTTATACTCTCCGCTGTCTCTTGAGTACCATTCACGCTCGCGGTTCCATACAGTTTATTCATCTTTTGGTTTACGACCCCCACCCCCCACCCCCCTCCCGTTTACTACAGGTTTCGTCATTACTTTTATCTTTCAGGCCGTAGAGACGCTTCTGGCGACTTCTTTCGCTGTTTCAAATGCGGCAAATTTGGACACTGGGCCAAGGACTGTAGATCCATGTTCTGGCCGGGAAGTTACCAGTCCCCTAGCTACAATTCTTGCCCTGGAATCTCCTACAACAAGCCAACCGCAGCCCAATCAACTCAACCAAAGCAATGAAGATGACTTGGCGCAGGTAGATCAAATTACACAGAATTACGGACTTGAAAGCGGACATTCATTAAGTGTTAAGGGTAATTTGAAGAATAATTTAGGTTTCTGGAGATCTATAGGTGCTCCGGATTTTATTTTGTCTATTATTGAAAACGGCTACAGGCTGCCGTTCATCAGTTTTCCGTTGGCCGTAAAGCTAAGAAATAATAAGTCAGCTCGACTTCATGCTGATTTTGTGGACCAAGCTGTTCTTGAGCTTGTTAACTCTGGTCGGGTGCGTACGGTTAATGAGCAGGCTTTTGTTGTAAATCCCTTGTCAGTTTCTATACAGCCATGCGGTAAAAAGAGGTTAATTCTTGATTTGCGCCATGTCAATAAGTCATTAATTAAGCAAAGCGTTAAGTACGAGGACTGGAAAATTGCTATGGCTTATTTTGCGAAAGACGCGTACATGTTTTCCTTTGATTTAAAAAGCGGTTATCACCATATCGACATTGCACAAGAGCACCAAACTTTTCTGGGGTTTTCATGGCGGGCGTCTGATTCCATTAATGAAGTATTTTATGTTTTCGCTGTGCTCCCGTTCGGTCTTTCCTCTGCCCCTTACGTTTTCACAAAGGTTTTGAAGCCTTTAGAAAAGTATTGGAGAATACAGGGTCTTTGTATAGCCATCTTCTTGGACGATGGTTGGGCGATTGTTCAGGATAGAGAAAGTTGTCGCATTAAGGCCCTAGCTGTAAGGGGGGATTTGTATAACGCGGGTTTTGTCGTTAACGAAGACAAATCGGTATGGGAACCCACCCAAGTATTGGACTGGTTGGGTATAACCTGGAATTCTGCACTGGGTACTTTAAAAATTGTAGAAAGAAGAATTCTTAAGGTCATCAATACAATTGATCATATTATTGAAGCCGATTTCAAAGTGTCTGCCAGAGAGTTGGCCTCCTTCACAGGCCAAATTATTTCCACCGGGCCTGTAGTTGGTAACATTGGCAGGATAATGACCAGACATTGTGTCTTGTCCACCTTGTGCAAAGATAACTGGGATTCTATATTCCGTCTCGACGATTACTGCAAGGAAGAACTGTATTTTTGGAAGGAAAATATGGTTAATATCAACTCTAGGTATTGCTTTGTAAGTAAAGATCCTAGTTTTTTTGTATATTCGGATGCCAGTGCTACCGGAGGTGGAGCAATTATTGACTTTAACAGTGATTTTGTGTGCCACAAAATGTGGTCGGAGAACGAGAGAGTTCAAAGTTCAACGTGGAGGGAGTTGTCTGTTATTGAGTTTTAATTGCAATCATTTGCCTCAGTGTTGGAAGGATCACACGTTAAGTGGTTTACTGATAGCCAAGCAGCTGCGAAGATTGTTGAAGTGGGCAGCATGAAATTAGGTTTGCATAAGATGGCCCGAAGGATTTTTGATATTTGTATTCGATCGGGGATTCATTTAGAAGTGCAATGGATCCCTCACACTTCGAATTAGCAAGCTGATTATATAAGTCGTATAATTGATACTGATGATTGGCAAATTACTGAAGAATTTTTTCGTTTTCTTGATGGCCGGTGGGGCCCGCATAGTGTTGATTGTTTTGCCAATTATTACAATCACAAGCTCCCCAAATATTTTTCGAGGTTTTGAGACCCCAATACTTCGGGTGTTGATTTTTTCTTTCAGTCTCTTCGAGGAGAAAATTGCCTAGTAGTCCCTCCAGTTGGTATCGTCCCACGCGTATTGCATTATTTGAAATCTCAGCGGGCCGTTGGTACGCTCGTTGTACCTCTTTGGCCTTCGGCTCATTTTTGGCCTTTAATTACACACAAGTATAGTAGTTATCTTGTGGCTCACAGTATTCATATCGGGAATGAGGTTCTAACCCGCGGAAGAAACCTTAATTCGCTCTTAGGGTCTGGTCTTTTCACAGGAAATATTATTGCCTTTAGATTGAAATTTACTGAGTAATTTATTGGACGGTGTGTCCATTAACCTAACGATTATTTACATTTGGTGGCGCTGGCCAAAGCAATATGTTGTTTATCTATGTGGCACTGGCCTAATTAATAGTCTGTCATTTCATGTGGCGCTGTCTTAAACAGCGTATAGTTGATTTATGTGGCGCTGGCCCAACCAATGGTTTTTGATTTACGGGGCACTGGTCCATTCAATAGTCTATCGTCTTATGTGGCACTGGCCCCAACAATGATCGATTTTTATACCGCTCTTTTTTGTTCTTTTATTATATATGTTTTGCTCTTGTCTTTCCAGGTAATCTTATCAAGTAATTCCTGGAAAGGCTTTCAACAATTTTCTTCAATCAACGTTTATGAGGTTTTAGAAGTTATGTTGAAGTCCAGGGCGGATACAACTACTAAAGCATACGTTCGCGCTATTAGAAAGTTCTTGGAGTGGTCTAAAAGTGGACATTTCAACATGCAGTTACCTTTTCCCGTTAGTGTTGTTTCTCTATATTTATTTGAAGTTCAGCAGTCTTGCACCTCTAGTTCCTCAGTAATTTTAGCCCATGCTGCCCTTAAATGGCTACATTCTTTTGTCCCTAGTTTGGATCGTAATCCTTTAGATAGTGAATTTTGCAGGAATATTATCGAATCTGCTAAACGCCAGAAATCACAGCCAGTTATGAAAAAGAGGCCTATTACCACAGACATCACAAGGAGTATTTTAGATACTCATAACAAGAAAGATGCTAATTTAAAGAATCTTCGTATCGCTGCGTTATGCTCTTTAGCTTTTGCAGGATTTTTTCGTTATGACGAATTATGCAATATTATTCCTAAGCATATTGAATTTCACAGCGATTACATAAGAATCTTTGTACCTCGTAGTAAGACAGATGTTTATAGGGAAGGGAATTTCGTCTTTATTAGTGCATCCAGGTCTAAGTACTGTCCTGTTGGTGTTTTACAACGGTATTTAGATTTATCTGGTATTGACTTATGTAGTTCTCTCCCTTTATTTAGACCGCTTGTTTTTCACCGTAGTAGTTCTAGCTATACCCTGAGAAGTGGAAAGATTTCTTATACTACTTGTAGAGATATCTTAAGGGATACCTTAAGTCAGCTGGGCCTCAACCCTAATGATTATGGTCTTCATAGTCTAAGATCCGGTGGTATTACATCTGCGGTACGTAATAGTAGTAACTCGATTCTAGAAAGACTTCTTAAAATACATGGTAGATGGAAATCTGATTCTGCCAAGGATATGTATGTTGAAGAAAGCCTTGAAAACAGGTTACAAGTAACTAAGTATTTAGGTTTGTAATGCATTATCGAGCGTATATTAATTTCTCCATACAGTAGTGTGTAAAAAATTGTAAAAAAAAAACAAACAACAACAACTTTGTAATTTCTTTTTTTGCAGTCCACTCTGTGTTAGTAACTATCTATCTTATAATAAACTGTTTTGGATCCGCTTGCGCATCCTACCATATTTCTCGTGTGATTTGTTTGTATTACGGGAATTTAAGGGTAAAATGATTTACGTTCGCTTGAGCGAAGCGAATTAGAACGTAACTACATTTGATTTAGTAAGAAAGCGGAAAAGGTACCAGCTTGCGCATACCCTGGACTATGAAACTATCTTTAAATTCCAAACTTCCAGTAACAAATCGAACTGCAGGAAACAAATGCCTCTTAGCCTGGCGCTCATTGGGATTTAAAAGATCAAGGGAAGTCGTTTCCAACCTTGTGGGTTACGTTAGGGTTATAGCTGGTGAGCCAAATCCTGCGCTCTGATTGGCTACCCGAGCGAACATTACCCGTGGTGTTCTTGATGCCGTATAATATAGGGCAATCTAAGGCAACCTTGGCTAGGTCTTGCAATAACCAACACATTCCCTTGCGCCCCTGAAAGCAACGCCTGCCTGGAAAAACGATCCCCGGGTACGGTGGAGATTAACATGGCTAATGCTTCAATATGAAACTCCTTAAACTGTTGAAACCAAATGCGCCCATCAACTCTCCCCATCCCCCGTGAGCAGGCCGGTGGGGATTTAAATCGCAATTTTGAGATTCTTTGGTCTAACCTTTTGGCCAGCATTTTTACAGTTGTTTTGGGAGTTGAAGATGAATATCGATTTGTACATCACAAGCTTGCGTGCAGACGTCACTTATTCCGCATCGACCCCGGGACGAACATTCGCCAAACGATGTTAAGAGTCAGCTAACAGCATACAACGACAATCACTGTTTGATCTTTGCACTACGACAAGAAATAGCACTGGAGGTCCGCTATGCTGTCTTCTATGTCTGCAAACGACATCAAATCGCTATTTAAAAATGACTCCCAAACTTTGCAGTATTTTCATTTTCTGCTTCCTTCCTCCCTTCTACTAATAGAATTGTCAATAAATCGGCGAGGAGTCGTTGTTCCAGGGATAATAATATACATGAAAAAATTACTCGATTCTGATTGGCTAAGAGTAGTGCAGTTCAAGTGTAACACAAGTGCAAAAAGTGTAACATCAGTACAAAAAGTGTAACACCAGTACAAATTACATATCGTAATTCTGGATAATGATTGACTGAAAGACAATAGGAACTTTTCTGAGAAAATGATATCACGTAAAATAATGACGAAAATTTTGTGCTAAAACTTTGAAAAAAGTTTTCTCGAATGAGAAAAAATGGCTTCAAGAAAAATCTTCCAGCACTTCCTCCATGCGAGTTTTTCATGTTAATATTATTAATAATTATTATATGGCTTTGGCTTGTGGCCGATATAACGCGCGCTCTGATTGGTTAATTGTCACTGAATTGTAGGGCATTATTCTCCCGTAATGCCCACGGGCCGATTACGGATTATGCAAATTAGGAAGAGCCCGGTTCTGAAAATTCAAGCGCATTGAAGCGATGAAAGCCGATTAAAATCAGTACGAGAATATCAGTAGCTAAAAGTTTAGAGATATTTCTTTAATAAAATTTATATAGCTGACTTACCAGTCGGTAACCTTGGCGGGCACTAGTGAAAAACAATCAAAGTTTGCCTAGTCTTAAGTAAAGCTAAAATCGCTAAGTAAAAAACACCATCGGCAGATCTGCCATGCATCCTGAGCAGAACACCACAAAGAAACTTATAAGTTATCATCTTAGTCACAGCAATTACCGAAGTATTGAACTCCGTCAAAGTTCTCGTCAAATAGACTCCCTCGCTTTGACACTAGCAAGTGTAAATCAGCTTCCAGGATCATCAGATGTAAACAATCGGGCGGTTTCTGTCGGTAGCAGTGTTTCTGATAACTGCAGACGTTCACAAGGCTTGAAATGTTCATCCATAAATCCCAGAATGAAGAAGGCGAAGATATGTTGTCGAAAGCGAATGCGAAGATCGAGTTAAGCTTATTTTGAGCAGTGCATTCTGAAGCATTAGTATTTTCTTTCACCGAAAGACGGTTGGTTTGGACAATTTTGAAGCACTTGCTGTCTTTTCTATATGCGTTGACGTTTCGCCCCAAAAGTCGGAAAAACTTCCCCATCAACTTGTGGTACCACGATACTAAAATACGTTTTTGAGGCTGTGACAGTGACTTTTCCGTAAAGAAATGAGTGTTTTTAACGGAATACGTAATACAGTGGTGAAATTCACTGACTGTGTAGTTTTGCCCTAGGTTTGAGACGATGAATGAATCGGTAAACGCGCGCATCGCCGGATGTAAATTGACGACTTCCGCTCGAATGATTTTTCTCTTTATTGATGAGCCATATAATAAACAACTTAATAACCTCGACCGTTCGGTCGTTACGGGAAAATCTCAAACCTCGGCCTACCGTATTGACCTCGCTATCGCTCGGTCAATACGGCAAGGCCTCAGTTTGAGATTTTCCCGTAACGACCTCACTCTCGGTTATTAAGTAGTTAGTAATCATACGGTTTTTCTCGTTCAGTTTGGAATTAATTTGGACTTGTGAGTTTTTCAAAAACCTGAAATTGCACTCGCCGAAGCGGCTCGTGCAATTTCAGCTTTTTGAAAAACTCACTCGTGCAAATTAATTCCAAATGGAACTCGAAACCGTCTGATTACCTATACAAACCGGTCAGATAATTGCTCGACATCTAACATTTCTTTGTTCCTTGAACAAGACCGCAAATACCTGCGCTTTCTTAACTCTATCCAGTCTTCTATGGGACAAGTCCCTGTGGAAAACCCTTCTCCATTGTTCTCCGTGTAGGACACTTGCCATCGTCCCACGTCCGTGTCACTGTCTTTCTCTGAATGCCTCTCCAGTTTTGTTTGTGCAGCATGTATGTCAGGAAGAGTGATCAGAGAATGACTAAGTCTCAAAGACGACAACTTTTCCTTGTTTCGAGAAGGGTTTGATTCTTTCTCAGGCAAAGAAACCGCGGACATTTGTCTTTCGAAAATTCTGGACTGCCCTTGCAGAATGACTTCATTTTTCTTGCAAAATAATTTTTCTTCAGAATTCCTTTGACTGTAGCAGTCTGGCCTCTTTCTCTAACGTCGCCGCATCAACCGCATCTCGAACAAGTAAACTTCTTGCGTTTCTCTTTGATAGCAGTATCGGCGAAGGCTTTTCGTTGCTTGATTTCATGTTCCAGGCTGGGTGTTCTTTGTAGAGACTAGAAAAGTTTCTAGCGTTCCTTTTAAAGAAGATCACTCTTACAAAGGTACATCTTGCTGTTGATAGAGGTAAGTGCCTTGTGGTTTGCTACAAACACGATCAACATATATAGCTTGATCAGTAATAACAGCTTGAGGCTATAAACAAATTTCGTTGTGTGACGTCGTAGTTCATGCAAGTGACGACATCCCATTATTATCTGAATGTTATTGCCTGAAGATGACTGGCTTTCAAGACAATAAGTCGTAAAAAAAAAAAACATAAAAGACACCTTCTACCGTGGGGGAAAAATTAACGCCCGGGCGGAGTGTGGGGGTATTCAGCGGACACACTTTTATTTAAAAATACGTTGTGTAAGTGATCCCGTAAAATTAAAGGACACTTCACATGCACATACGTAACAAGACATTCTCTATTTTCCAATTGCTCATAATTCACTCTGTTTGCCCCCCAAATTTCGCATAAACTATTGTTGTGAAATACTCTTGGGAGGTCTGCATATTCCCAATAGCATTTCACAACAATAGTTTATGCAAAATTTAGGGGGCAAACAGAGTGAATTATGGGCAATTGGAAAATAGAGAATACTTTTCCCGCGTAAAATGTAAATATGGCGGACAAAGTGGACGAGGAATATCTCCGTCTGCGTTTGCATGATTACAGAAAAGAAAATGGCTATGTCATCGGTTTTTTCGAGGGTGATCTTAAAGAATTTCTCGAAGAATGTATGTCTTCGAATTCAAGCTGCTTTGTTCTGTCAGATCGCCATAGTAAGGAATCTTACTTGCAGGAGGAATGCGAATTTATGCAAGATTTGCCGAGATGATGACGGAGAAGACTGGGTGGGCTGCGACGGGTGCGCCTAATATTTCCATGCGAACTGCCTCGGTGTCAGTTATTCCAAAGTCCTCTCACAGCCGTTCTTTTTTTGCCCTCATTGGCGACCATTTTTATAGTAGATTGCACTATAAACTAGCCCCAGATTATTTGTCTTAAACAAGATTTTTGTTTTGAAACGAGTTTCAATTCCATTTGTAAATTCTTGAACCTCTTACCAGTTGTTTTGAACACGGCATAACATTATATCGATTCCATGTCAGTAAACCTAAAAGTGAAAGTAAGAAAATACTCTTCTTTTTTTCTTTGCCGTTAAATTAATTAAACCTTAGTCAGCTGCCACAGTGATAGAACAACTTACTTCAGTATGCCTCGGAAAAAGGCCACGTTTGTCCGCTCTATATCAATGCAAAACTCTGAATGCTACCACTCGATTGTAATGGATTTTTGCTAGACTATCCACGCGCAATGGCGTAATTGTAACTTATGTACAGAAGAGGGGAAAAAGAATTGAGTATTATAAATTCGCAAACAGAGGTAAAAATGATACCAGGTGTGCAACATTGAGCGAATGCACACTTTAAGCGTCATTTGATGACAATTGATGACACCTAAATAAAGTAATTAACGTTAAAGATCTGTGTGAACGGTACTTAAATATTCCGTGACGCTTACACAACATATTTTTTATTTAAAAGCATGCCCGCTGAATACCCCCACACTCCGCCCGGGCGTTAATTTTTCCCCTACCGTGGGAACCATCTCTGAATATAGCTAATCCATAACTGGGCTTTTAAAAAATTATTTCCATCAGTTATTAAGTTTATTCTTATCAGTCAGTTTCGGTAGGTTTCCATTTGACAGTGTGGCCTTGCGCTTGTGTCTCGTGTATGGAGGTTCATTAGACAAAATATTCGTAGTTTCGACAGACTCTTCGCCGGGTTACATTTATTTTGTCATGGAAGGAGGATTTCAATTGTCCAAGCGTCATTCGGTTTCTCGTCCGTCACAAGTAGTTAATTCATTTCACTCTAACGGCATTACCTGAGCCGCAATATCGTCTCTCTTCAAGTAAGGGGAAGGAAAAGGCGTAGAATCCTCAGCCATTACCAAACAAATTGAATGTGTCTGACGACAAGAAATGGCAGGAGAAGAGATTGTGTAGAACATGATTTTAAAATGTAATATCTGATACTTTACTAAATACATCAGCAATGCTCTGTAGGAGGAGCACTCTTTTAAGACTTGAAGCAATCGATAATACACAAACGCTGATCAGACAAAACCAACCGGACGACAGATAACCTTGAGCTCTAACTTTCCTCGTTCAACACTCTCTCCGCCGGCTGACGATCCTGGCCTTTTCGGGCTGTTGTAGATTACCTCAGACGAACGTGTACTACGTTTCCGTGGGCCTGAAGACTTTCTTTTATCCTTGAGCGTTTCTCCACTACATTTCGAACCATGATTTTAAAAGTATGTTAAAAACTCATCAAAGAAGTTTACTGATCGGCTTGGGTCCCTTTGCATCCGGGCACTCCTTGATCAACGGATGCATGATAATCAAATAGTGCATCATTTAAACGCAATGGACTATCTCATCTGTAAGAGAGTAATCGGAGGAACCAGAACGAATGACCGCGAACCAGAAATCAAGGACCAACCGAAGCCGAGTTACCCGAGTGACAATTGCAATGCAATTTCAGTTTCTACGTCTATTAGCTTTTGGTATAAACAACAACCCTCTTATAAACGGTTGGATAAAATAAGGAAAAAAACCTTCGTCCAAAAAAGTGCAATTCAGGCAACTTGCCAATCCCTCGTGGATTCATTAGAAAATCAAAATCTTAGTCTTATTTAATATTGTTTTTTCTTTGTTTTGATTCACAACTGGCATGAAATTTTAATTTTTGTGGTAAATTAATAAAATTATTAACCATATTATTAATTAAATCCAATCACATCGATTCTCATCGAGCACTCAATCAAGTTCTTCTCATCATACATTTCTGAGAGGTCGACTGCCGGAGTTCGCTCCCTACCTTGTCTTAGCCTATCTAGATGTAATCTCGGTTTAGGTTCAAAACAGTTACAGTCTGCCAGATCCCAAAATAAAAATAACAACTCTCAACGAACTCGACATCTCGGTACGAGCTCCAAAAGTTGGGTGCAAACTCCATTGGGTGCGAAATCTCCACAATTCAATTGCCTTCAGCTATGAATGTGACAAGGCCATCCCCATTAAACACCTGCTTTTCAATATTTTCTTTTTTTACCTTAATATTTGATTAAAAGAAAGCAAAACAACGCCTCTTTGGTGACGTTCAAATCACTTTGTCCATCAAAACAAAGGAACCATCCAACCACTTTCATTAAAAAAAACCCTGTAAATCAAACAAAACCTAATAACTCTCACAGTTATAGATCAACAAATTGATAAAAAACGGAAATTTGGTCTCTCAAACTACTATTCAATGGTTAAAAAGCAGGCTTTTGCGTTGAGGATGGATAGATAACAGATACGAAAAACCAGCAAAAGAATGAAACAAATTATACATCACGCAGTTTTTTCAGAGTTAGGCGAAAGTGCAGCATTGTGGCTCTGGTAGGACCAAGAGGATCAAGGATAACATAATGTAAGTTGTAATATAGAGATACACAAAAACAGCGAAAAATATACATCTTATAAGGCCATGGATAAAATTGAAGCTAAAGGATAAAAGCGCACTTTCTTCGCACGGCATAAATAGTACCACATTTTGCTTCACTGTTACTCAGTCTGTATTCTTCCTGCTTTGTCGATCAGTCAAAAAGTAATTTATAAAACGGAATCATTCTGTTTTCTAGCAAAGGTTTGCAATAGTCTTACATTATCAGGTACACCTTTCAAGAAATTGACTTATGCTTGGGCGCGCTTTCCAGCTGTGATCATGTTATGATGTTCAGCTTGGATGCTCAAAGGTGAGGTTTTCGATTACAACAAAGTTTTAAAGCTGGCCTGATTTTTAATTATAGGTAAAATATAAAGAGCTTCTTGGGAGTGAGATGAAGTTGAAGTTTGGTACAAATTGCAGTGGTCTCGACATGCAACCTGTTCTTAACAGAAGAAGTGATATTCGATCTACAGGTAATAATTTAGTGCTTATAATTACTCTCGATTTAGTGTTCACTTGATTATTCTTCCATGTTACGCTACTAGTAAGATGTGTTTCTAACGTAAACTTTCGTCAGCAGTGCCGTGTTCGATGTTTTAAAAAGTCGGTCCTTAAAAGGGACGCGGTAGTCCATGTTTCAGGCCTCGAGCTGTAGATGTCGAAATAAATTTTGCATAAATTGTTTCCCTTACTGCTGCGTTTATTCCGGTTTCCGTAATATTTAGCATCATATTCACCATAATTAACCAAGTCAATCAGTCATATTTCAGCGAATGTCACTGATATTTTTCAATCTTGTTATTTACAGGGAATGAGACTAGCGCCGCGAGGACGACAGATATCCAGCTTATATCAGGTCTGATATCTACTGCCTACGTCGTTTTATTGACCGCGTCACTATTCGGCAACTCAGTTATCATTAAAATTATACGAGCAGACAACTCCATGAAGACCACTACCAATTATTTGATTTTGAATCAAGCGTGCGCTGATCTCTACAGAACATTAATGGAATCTCTACATATTTCATATCATCTTATGGGAGGGCGCTGGTTCGGAGGCATTGTAGGTCTGATCACTTGCAAGTTATTTCTGGCGAACTTGTTTATTCCGGCCATCTTTTCAGTCTGGATTCTCCCAACCGTTAGTCGACCTTTCCGGTCCTCGCCTTTATCTCGACATTTTAAAAAGATAGTCATAATATTGTGGAGTTGGTCCGTTGCATGTTTCGTGGAAGTCTTCATTACAGGAAGTTTGCACAAAACAAAACAAGACTACTCTTGTCGTGCAATTCATTTCCTGCAACAACAGATAACATTTTATATTTTGACTGTTCCTTTGAATGTCTTCCTGCCTCTTTTCATAACAGCAGTTCTTTACATCATTGTTTGTCGCAAACTTTGGTCACGTGAGGTACCAGGAGAAGGAACCAATCAGAATCAAAGACAAGCTGAAGTCGTGAAAACAGCCAGTAAAGTTACCCGGATGATGATAACTGTTGTGGTTTTATATGTGCTGTGTTTCCTTCCCTTTTTTGCAGGAAAAAGCCTCTACCATTTTGATTATGTAGAAGATAAGTCAGATTTTATATTTTTATCTCTTTTTGTGATAGCATTTGCTTATAGTGGACTCAATCCATACATTTATCTTACCTTTAACCAGAAGTTTCGAAATGGATTTAAAACTTTGTTTGGAAATTGCTTACGAAAAATCAAATTTCATAACATTGTTCATTTTCGATCCCGACGCGTCGACCTTCAGCAAACATAGGCCGTTCACGGAGAGAATTGTTTATCAAGGGCGGTAAAGAGATTCGTGGTAGTAAGGAAGAATAATTTAATACTTGAACTATAACTATTTATAATTGGGAAACGACAGTTTGATTTATAAGCATAACTCTACCCAGGCGGTACAATGTATGTAATCCTTGGTCTTAAGCTAAGGAGTAATAAATTTAACTTTGAAAATATATTTTGTATCTATGTGAACTCGAAAAGCTCCGTGGAGGAGAATGCGCTTATACTTGAGCATAAAACAACTTTTGACTGTAGTGAAAAAAATTAAACAGAAATATAACACAGCATGTCTAAAATATAACGTAATTGTAACATACGCTTACTTGCAAAGACGGTAAAAAAAAATGGTATTTCAATAACAAAAACGCGTTTACGACAAGAATGGAATCAGCGAATGACAATTTTATGAACGGCTGTATCTTAAATATCCATCCGACATTCCTTGCTACTGCCTTCCAGAGATAAAACATTTAAAAAACAAGCTTTTGTTTGGATTACTTCAACGCTGGTAATGAGTGTTTTCCATTATTGCTTTATACTGCAAACTGTGGTTTGGAGGAAAAGCAGGTCTTCCCACCTGCAAGTTCAAACATTTTTTGTCTTTATTTGACCTGTCTTTTCAAAAGATCCTTCGGACAATTGCAGCTGAACGCTATCATGGTGTCACTCAACCTTTGCAATCATCGTTTATATCTCGACATTTAAAGAAAATTTTGCACTGGCGTGGGCTTGGTGTGTTGTTTATTCAACAAGCATAATTTGGTCACGAGGGAGTACGATGGAATGTTTATAAAACTGTCTTTCAGTGCAGATGTTGCCACTTGAAATATTGGGCAAAACTAATTTGCGCTGTTGCCTCAGTGAGAAACTTGCCATAAATTTGGTTCAATACTATCGAATAGCCAATGAGAGTAAGTAACCGCCCCTAATTTCGATGAAACATAATGTAGACTCAGTCATTTGAAATTTTCATTCAAACAAAACCACCTGATTAAGCTGTAATATTTGTCACGTACATCGGTCAGCCCATCTGCTGCACACGCTTTTTGCGACCCTAAAATTTCAGCCCTGTGAAATTAAGTGTCATTGTCACTAGGGACCAGGCAGGGTCCACGGATCGAGGTCGGCCGATTCCCTCCAAACTCTTAGCATTTTTTCTCTATCAGATAAGATAACGACCGGTGGTATTTTTAGTAAAATAAAATAAATTTCATAGAATTTAGACCACCCCCCTAGTTTTTGGTGCTATTTTGGTCACGCGAGACGGGAAATTTAGGTAAACGTCCACGAACGATTTTACGTACTTTGCATCAGCCTTATTCATTTATACGAACTGTGCATACTTCCCAGCCTATAAACAGCTCACATCTCCAATATAAACTAATTTGGTTAAAAATAACTTGCTTTGGAGTGGTTCCAAATATCATCACTTAGAGGCTATCGTGGGTAAGAAGAATTTTGGCAATTTTTAAAGCTGGTTTTCTCTAAAGTGCGGCAGTTTATTTCCAGATCAAAACTATTTTTTATTAGTCTGTCTTAAAGTCTTTAAAAATACGCAAACTCTCATTTGGCAAGTTAAAATCCTGTCGCGTGAACTTTCCACGACTTTAACCTAATTTCCTAATTTGCATAATTGTAATTTTTCCCGGAATATTTCACGCTTGACTAATTTGTGACACATTCCAGGTATTTAAGGGCTTGATTACATGGAGAATTTCAGCCCGGCTAGGGGGGTTGAAATTTTGTTGCGATTACATAACGAATTTCAGCCCGGGCTGAAATATTAGCCTCGGCGCCAAATATGAAATTGTGTGCGAAAAGTCTCCAGAGAATCAAAATGGCACCGAGAACACGAATCGTGAAAATAGGCGCATTGCTCCTCTCGTAGTTTGACCTTTTGTTCGCGATCAATTTTTAACTTTTTGGGATAGTAACACCCTACAATGATGATGGAACTGAAACGAAACCTGTCTCACAGCCAGAAAGACGTACTTTTATAGAAAGAAAATATGTCCTCAAGCTTGCCGAGTTCATGGCTTCCCCGACAGCCTCGTGCTGTTTAACCTTGTCTCGATGTTCTTATATCCCATCTAAGCTTCGAAATTAGAGAGATTCTCTATTTTATCGCCTTTATTTCACTGAGATCGCTTCTACTTCGTAGCGGCACCCATCTTACTTCCTGCTTTTCAGCCCGGGCTGAAATTCCGTTTCGATTATATGGGATTTTTTCAGACTTTTCAGTCCGTTTGCCCGGGCTGAAAATCCTAGCCCGGTTTTTCAAACCGGGCTAGGATTTTCAGCCCGGGCCGAATCCTTCTTCATGTAATCGCCAATTTGATTTCATGAGAATTTGTTTCAGAAGCCGGGCTGAAATTTCAGCCCGGCTAACCAGGCTGAAATTCGCCATGTAATCAGGCCCTAAGAGCAACACATTACTTTTTCAGATTAGTACAGTGGCTTTGCTTAGTATACTTCACCGGAGCATTTTGTGAAACTCTTTGAAATATGGAGCGGTTCTGATTTTTGGTAGAAGTACACTTCAGGAAGGATAATTTTCCATTCCTTATCTTATCATCTGCAGACAGCTGTAGTCGATCCTTTACACTGATCCAATTCCGCTGATGTTGCTGTTTGCAATATGAATGTTACTTTGACTTGCTCGTTCAGTTATCCTGATTCTGCCTGTAGTTTGGAGGGCACGGGGTCGCATATTGTACCCCTGTTGGCATGTAAGTTAGACATAACCGCACATCTATTAGGCCTGGGGGTGAGCTCAGGGCAACAGCGCACCGTAGACGAAAAAGTTAATGAGGTTGACCTGATCCTGAATAGAGCTGGATACTTTGTTGCAACCGAAAACGAGAAAATATCAATGACAATATGCCCGAGACAAAAAAATTAACTACAGACTAGGCTGGCAGAAAGAGCAACACATGCTCGTATCCAAGTCATCGAGGACCGCGGAAAACTATAAAGAAACCGCGCCTCGTAAACGCCACCTTGTCAGAAGAAATTTATCAATTTCACCATGCCACAGTTCCCATCGGCTCGGGTAAGTGCAAACTGAGTGCAGCCAGACCGCAGCCATAATCCTCAGAATTGCGGGGTGGGCTTGACTGGTAAATACAAACGAAAACTTTATTTCGAAGGTGCGTATTTTACTTTGTGCGTGTTCATATGGGCAGTACATAAATTTTAGTTTTTATTGGAATATGTCAAGGGAAGGAAGCCAGACGTAATCCCATGCCATTGGTTTTTGTATTTGAATGAGCTTTTAGCTTTTAGTCGACTCGTTTAAATATACAAAGGCATTGCTTGATTCTGTTGCATTGTCTCATAGCCTTATAAATTATCCTTATACCGTTTGTGAGGAGAGCACAATGCCAGCCACAGTGTGTGCAGAGGTCTCAGGCACTGGTGAGGGGTCAGAAACAGTCTCTTTGCAGTCCCATTCGTCCCAAGCCTCGGTACCAGAAGAAGAGATTAGTATATGGGTTGACGAGATGGAGGAACAAAACAGCAAACGGCAGAAATTAAACGAAGCTGTCCACAGCATATCAGGTGGCCGGTACAGCCCTGTAATGTCCACCCTGAACACGACCTGGGACGACGTCTCTGACACCCAGCAGCGATATTACATCCGCAAAGCTAAAGAGACTATAGCGACCTCATTGTCTGTCATCACTCCCGGCCAAGAAGCCTGGTTTGGAAGGCGTTACAAACGGAGGTACATTTGGATCCAAACAGAGACAACCAAGGAAAGCGCAAGCGTTTTGATCCCAACCCTGGTCTTGTCGACATTTTAGTCAAGGCCTATGGGCAAGCAGGTCATTGGCAAACAAAGCGACAGATCCTCTCCCTCTTTGCAGACGACTTTTCAAGAGCTGAGCTTCAAGAGATGATCCCTGGGCTCTCCAAATGGCGCATTGATCAAGCTCGCCAGCATGCAACAGTAGCCGGAAAAGGCCAATCGCTCCCCGAAATTCCTAGTTTCCGTACAAGAATTGAGCACGAAAAGGTGGATCATTTCACTGAATATATCTCCAGACCAGAATTTGTCCAGGACGTGGCGTTCGGGACAAAAACTCTCAAGCTTGACTCGGGAGAGAAGATTATCATACCAGCGGTCATTAGGACCGTCATCCCTTCAAGCATCATCAGACAATATTTAGACTATTGTAAAGAACAAGAGTTCGAGCCAGCGAGCCAGCTTTCTCCCTACCGAATGATTGAGGTGTGTTCGGCCTCTATGCAGAAATCCCTTCAGGGACTTGACAACACCACTGCAGAGGGTACAGAGGCATTTGACCAGGTATTTTTGATGTTGAAGGGCTTAGCAGATCAGGGCATCAGCGTGACTGCCACTCAGAAATTACTAAAGGATGGAAAAAGGTACTTGAAGAATGATTTCAAGACACGTATCGGACGAGGTGAACATTGCGGTGATCACCGCACGGTCCACGCACTAAGTGACAGTAGTGTATGGGAGGTTAGGAGCGAATGTGATCACCAACACTGCTACGAATGTGAGCGCTGTGAGAGTCTGGAAGGAGTACTGAGAGAGGTGGCAGAGATGGAAGACAAAGCGGACATGACAGAAGAGGTGAGGGGTAGGCTGAGGTTTGAGTACACAGAGTGTGTGCGCAACATACAGGCTTGGAAGGCTCACTTGCTACGGTCAAGTAACCAGGACGAAGCCAAGCAACATATCCTCCTCCGAGAACTCGTGTCTTGTCATAATGGACTGGGCAATGAAGTTTCTGCCTGTGTAATACAGAGAACAGATGAGTGATTTTTTTGGCAAGAGGGGAAGAAGCTGGCATATCAGCGCGGTAATCACTAGAACAACAGTGGAGAGCAAGCATGAAGTCGAGTGTTTTGTACACATTTTCAACAACTGCTTCCAAAATAGCTTTGCCGTTCTTTCAATCACAGAGGACTTGCTGCACAAAGTCAAACAGGAGTATCCAGTTGTGACAACAGCCTACCTCCGATCAGATAACGCTGGACGTTACCACAATGGGCATCTGTTGCTAAGTCTTAGAGAAGTGGGGGTGAGAACCGGTGTCAGGCCAGTGCGATATGATTTCTCAGAGCCACAGGCTGGTAAGGACATCTGCGATAGGAAGACTGCTGCTATGAAGGCACACATAAAGCGCTGGGTTAACGAGAGGCACGACGTCGTCACTGCTGAGGATATGAAAACAGCACTAGAATCCCATGGTGGTATTAAATGGTGCAGAGCAGCGGTCGTCGAGGTGGACACGACCAGGGAGAGAAACAAAGATGGCAAGATACCAGGTATTAGTGTGTTGAACAATTTCCAGTATGAGGAGTGTGGCATCCGTGTGTGGAAAGCGCACGACATCGGCCCTGGACGCCTCATCCCATATAGTGGTCTTGGAGTTACACCACAAGGAGAGACTGGGCTAAGGGTGATAAAGCCATTTGGTCAAGCTACACACAAGGGAAGTGAGCGTCAGGTACCAGTCCGAGATCTACTCTTGCCAAGAGACTGGATGCGTCCTCACGTTCAAGACCCAAGCAGAGGCAAGCAGACGGGTAAGCACCGTCTTGAGGTTGACTGCGAGTCCATGGATGACCGCGAGGAAATGGGCGGGAATTACGACAGGGGTGACGTTTGCTCCGGATGAGCCATCAACCTCATCGCAAGGTCAGGATAGTGGCAGCGCTGTCAGAGGATACCCTAGACCATTGGGGTGGGCTCTGAAGATAACAAAACGACCCATCAGAATGACTGATAACATCAAGACCTTCTTGATGACGAAATTTGAAGGGGGTGCAAGAACTGGAAACAAGGCCGATCCTGTGCAGGTAGCGAGGGAGATGAAGACCCTCAGAAATGAAGACGGAGCGCTCACGTTTAAGCCCGAAGAGTGGAGGACTGCGCAGCAAATCAGCAGCCTGTTTTCACGTCAGACAGCGACGCTGCGTCATAGGGGTATTGATGCGGAGGAAATCCCTGAGGAAGACATCGAGGCCGCAGAGTCGGAAATGGCCCTCAACACCCTTAGAAGTTTGGTGATGGATGATACGGGTAGACCAATGCAAGCCATCCAATCATCGTGGGTGTTAGCAATATCTGCGAACTTGTAAAGAACAAGAACCTTGACTGCAATCAGCTACACTTGACCACAAGTGGAACACTGTCAAGAAAAAAGACTTTCTTTGAGGCCATTGAAAAATTTTCTGAGAATTGCGCATGTTTTCAAAAATAACGTCACATGGTTTTACTAGGGAGGATCTCTTTGCTTCTACCCCCATCTTCTCTACTGGGGCCTTTTAGATAGGTGCAGGGACCGTTACACAACAGGGTTTATAAATACTTGTAAATTGTAAGAAATTTAAGACTGAAATCTGAATGAATGCTTTGGTAAACACAGTAAAACGAAAACTGCAAGGATTTTTACGTATTGCTAAACGCCAGCTGTCCGTTGCCATGCTTAAATGCTATCATGGATAAAACCAATCCGGGTTTTCTTCATCGACGAAAAAGCTGTGCTTAAAGAAATAGGAGGAAGATTTCAGCAGCAATAA
The DNA here is from genome assembly GCF_964199315.1 of Orbicella franksi. NCBI lineage: Eukaryota > Metazoa > Cnidaria > Anthozoa > Scleractinia > Merulinidae > Orbicella > Orbicella franksi. The sequence goes on along the minus strand of NC_138145.1, from coordinate 5,808,359 downwards.
ACACGGATTGATCAGCTTTAGTAACGTTGTTTCACTTTCCCAGCCAGGAATCTACTACGTAACAGTGTATTAAGTTTGGACTCGCTAATTTGCACAGCCATGTTACTTAATGTTCGAATTACGTTTCCTCTTCCACCGAATTGACTGTCATTTCGGCAACTTGTTTGCCTTCCATCACATGTGGTGAAAAAATAACTCTGGTAGTCTCCAAAACTGTTCACTAACTTACAAAACACAATCTTGAGTCTGTCTGGCATACTAATTTGCATGTCCGTGGTTATTAAAATGACAGAATTCGATTCGCGAAATATCATGTTCGTTGTGGACTGTCAACGTCTACAAGATCGAAACAACAATAGTTTCAAAAACAAGAACTTAAAGAAAATTTGTTTCATTAGGTGTAGGGTCATCATCGCTTGAATATAATATCAACAAATACGCGAAGTTTTCCGGGGAAAAATCGACAACATGCAAATTAGTCAAATTTGAAGAAAGCTTACGGGAGGGGATTTTGACCCACCAAATGACAAAATACGCGGTTGAAGCATAGCCACTTATCTGAAAAAGTTATATTTTTCTCTTAGTCATAGTAAAAAAGCCAATAAACGCCTCCAACATGTCGCAAATCAAGAGGAAATTTTTCCCAGAAAATCTACAATTATGCAAATTAGGAAATTAGGTTAAAGTCGCGAGAAAGCTCACGCGACAGGATTTTAACTTGCCAAATGAGAGTTTGCGTGTTTGTAAAGAATTTAAGCCAGACTAATAAAAAGTAGTTTTGATCTGGAAATAAACTGCCGCACTTTAGAGAAGACCAGCTTTGAAAATTGCCAAAATTCTTCTTACTTACGATAGCCTCTAAGTGATGATATTTGGAACCACTCCAAAGCAAGTTATTTTCAACCAAATTCGTTTATATTGGAGACATGAGCTGTTTATTGGCTAGGAAGTATGTCCAGTTCGTATAAATGAATAAGGCTAATGCGAAAAGCGTAAAATCATTCGTGGAAGTTTACCCAAATCTCCCGTCTCACGTTGCCAAAATAGCACCAAAAACTAGGGGGGTGGTCTAAATTCTATGAAATTTATTTTATTTTATTAAAAATACCACCAGTCGTTATCTTACCTGATAGAGGAAAAATGCTGAAAGTTTGGAGGGAATCGGCCGACCTCGATCCGTGGACCCTGCCTGGTCCTTACTGACAGTGACACTTAAGGATAGGAAATGGTTGCTTAATTCCAAAGTGACGAGGTTTTTTGAATAACTCAAATATAATGGTGTTTGAGAAACTCAAAAATAGGTTAGGCCTTGGAATGTTGTGTTTTTTTCCATCGTTTTACGGAGAATCAAAGTATCAGCGAGGTTATTAACGAGATTGTATTACATGTTGGTTGTGGTTACATCAGTGCCATAAAACAAAGTTAGGACATTGATAACTTTTGTCGGTTAGCAGTGCGATAGCGTGACCTCTTTTCTATCCACTCTAAATATAGTTAGGAAATCCATGCTTCGATGATCCAAATCAACTACAAATAAACTCTAGTTCTACCCACTGGATGCACAGATCACCAAATTATGGCTGTCATGAACTACTTTAAAGACTAATCAAAACTTACAGTTTTAATTAATGTTAAAGCTATCAATATACAATGGCAGACTTTATGACAGGGGAAAGCTAAGGTTGCAATCCTTGTAGTTACAATGTAGTGGCACTAATTAGCTAGAGGACTAGGTTGAAGGAGAAGAATGTTTAAACCTTCATACACTTCTACGGTAAAAGCTACATGTTAGTTGACCAAATTATTTTCAGAATGGCGTCATACCCCGACCTAGAAATGACGACTAAGATCCAAACACAGAAAATTGATGGCATGAATTCAGAAAGAAGATGGCTGGAACAGGACAATGACCTTCAATGCGTCACCGCTATTCAACTCAGCGAGAAGATTGCAGAGTACGAAAAATACATACACTCGCGGGAAAACGCACTGGATTTCCAAATCAAAGGGAAGATTGCACGGTATAAGAGATACATGCAGACGAGGGAACAGGCGCTAACTACTGTTAAGTCCAACGTCATTGAACTAAAGCCCAACCCAAGCAAACTATAGTTAACGATACGACGAGTCGATACGATGAGTCGCCGAGGCATTCGGGAATGTCGTAGAAAGTTCGCAAAATATTTCATCGTCCGGTACTCCTACCGCAGGTCAGTAATAATATATATGCAGCCTACGGGGTCGATGGGCGGGTATTCTTGGTCTGATGATCATTCAAACAATCATCTAGTGTATTTTGTTTACACATTTGCATCCATTGCAAAGCAATTTAGGAATTTTGGGAATGCAGATTACCACTGTATAAGTTTTAATCTTGTGAATAGAAAAGAACATTTGACTCTGAGGCAGAATTTCGCGTGATCGAGTATTTTAATGTTTCCACATAAGATTTTTAAGTATTTTATACAACCATTCGCTCATTTGAGTACCGGTTTGCGGCAATAAATAATTTTGAACTCTATCCAGCTTGAATTAAATATCAATGTTTACAAACCCACGCGTTCTTAACGAAATCGGCGAGATTGACGTCAATTATTTTACAAACTTGGGTCAACAAGAGTCACGCATTGTTTGTCCACAAATGAATTAACACCCGTTGTATATTACATACTTTCTGGTAATCGATATTTTATTTCACGTAGAATTATCACGATCACGTTCTAATTTTGACATTCCTCTCTGTAATCTATATTTACACTCTATAAAATAACGATGCAATCTTTGATATGACTCTTGATTCGAGCCTCGTTATATATCTTACATCTTCTGTCTTCCACTTAAAATATAATAGGAGCTATGAATTCTGTCAGTCGAGGTTCGTTAAATAACTTTGCTTGTACCCATCCAAAAGTCTCTTTTCTACTTTCTAGCAGAATTTGTCCGATGAAGTGAAATGGGTGGAAGAACACAACTCAAAGACCGCAAACTTCTCGGACTGTTTTCTTGAGCCTGATGTGACATGGCCGTTTGCCGCACTGTACTGGTTTGATCAGCTGAGGACGCTGAGAGCAACAGAGATTCATCAGATGACCACAATGGCGACTTCGAGACTCCTTGTTTTCTTCGCTGTGTCTTGTAACATGGTGTGTCACTCTGTACCTCCCATTTATCGCTCTCTGAAGCCTCAGTTCTTGAAATCATTTGGACCACACTCACTCTTTCGCGAGGCTGAGGTGTTTGACCGATCTCTTGCATTCTTGAGTGACGGCGTTGTAAAAGCCGCTCCCTTTCTCTGCCAAACGCTTTCTCTTCCTTCGATTTCGTTTTGTCTATCAACCAAGACTGTTTGTTAAAGAGTGCCATCTCACTGGCGTTTCTTGCAAGTAGATATTTCGCACAATTCTTGGACAAAACTAATTCGGGCAAAGAATTGAAAGCGGACATCTCCACAGACACAAACTCCACAAACAGATGCTGGGAGAAACTGCTTTGTCACAGACTGAGAAGAATTCCAAATGGCAGTGTTTATATGGAGAGGCGGACGTGCCCGGCCTAATCTGTTGAGTCACGTATTCCCACGCATTAAAATAATCTATTCTGGGAAACAACAACAGATTAACCCGTCTGCTTGCCAAGGAGGAATAATTAGCACATTGAATTCCTTCGGGTATCAATATTGCCATAACAAAGTTAGGGCTGATCCGCACTAGCGACAAGTCTGTTTTTATAAGTCGCAGTGATTGACAGAATTTGTCAAACAAGTCACAACGCCCGACAAGATTGTGCTGCGGCGAGCAAACTTCAAAGGTTCCGTCGGCTTGCCTCTGAGGCACGCCATTAGCGACAAAACAAGTTAAAATAACAACTTTTGTATACATTACAAGATCTAAATGTCAAATAAACGCAATGGAGTGCAGCATTAAATAAAAGGTAAGGTTACGCTTTCGCGCCTATTCCACGCAAAATGGCAGACGGCAACTATCCCTTTCCTTATGCTGGAGATTTCTACTCTACCAGAGCGGGTTTCGAAGAAGAAAATCGGCGTTTTATTCAGCCATTGTACCATCCCTTATCTAGTCAGGTGTCTAGTGTTCCATCTCGGGTCCAGTATGGCTACAATACTCAGAATACTGCAGATTTCTGGGGTAATTCTTCGAGCTCATCTGACTCACCACCGGTACCAGTAAACGAAGAAGAAGAAAGCGAAGGAAGCCGAAGGTCCTACGACAAGTGGACCGAACCACAAGAGTGTTTCCTCATAGACCTGTGGGGAGAATATAACAACGAGCTGGAGAGTGCTCAAAGTCGACGATACTGGATAAAAATATTAGAGCGCTTAAACAACAAATTTCGGTCTTCGTGGTCTGTCAACCAGATCCAGCGCAAAATCCGCTATTTCAAAGAACAGTTTAAAAAAGTGAACGACTGGAACAGAAAGAAGACAGGAGGTAATAGGAAGAGCTGTAATAGGAAGACTTTTTTCAACATAACAGATTCCTAACTTTTGAGGAATTCCGTAGCAAGTTCAAAATTAACACAAACTTCTTAAACTATTTCGGTCTATGCCACGCAGTCCCTCAAAAATGGATCAATATTCTCAAAGGAAATGTTACTGAACCCTTGGAAAAACGTTTTGAGAAGGATAAGATATCTTCAGATAAACTCTCTTGCAGATCCGCAACTAAATTCTTTGTTAAGAGTAAATTCGTTACGCCTACAGCTGAACGAAGGATGAAAGAAGCCAGTCTAAAAGAACATACAATACAACTCATTTATAGCCTTCCATTTAATGTTACAAAAGACACTAGCTAGACTCGCCATTTTCCAATACAAAATAATTCATCACATTCTACCCACAAATTCGACACTTTTTAGAGATTCATTCAAGGAACATGATAAATGTCACCTCTGTGGAGAAAGACAAACGTTAACCCACCTTTTTGTTACCTGTTCTGAAGCTCAGCATTTTTTGGTCTCTCTTTACTAATTGGTGGAGCTCCAAAAACGGGGATAGGACCACTCTCGATAAAAATGAAATAATATATGGCGTGACAGATAACTTCGCTCGTCATCTTGGCTTAAACCTCTGCATTATTATAGCCAAATATTATTTATATACCGCCTCAAGAAAAGAAGAAGAGTTTTATTTCGATGCTTTCTTGGCGATGTTGACAAACAAAATTAAAATTGAGAAACATAAATCTAAGTCACAAATTAATATGTGAGAAAGCCTCCTATTGTAGCTAACCCCTCAGTTACATGAAAGATATTAACAAATTGTAATGTAAGATATTACTGTAATGTAAGTTATTAAAATCGTAAATAATGTTAGTATTGTAAGTTTTGTTATTATCGTTAAATTGTAAGTTACGTTGACATTGTAAGTAGTAGGTAATTTTTGTATGTAATGTAATGTAAGATATTGCAATAAAAGTAAAAAAAACGAAAACGAAGAGCTGCCCTTATTTTGACAAAATCAATGAGATTATTGGCAAAAAGGACTCTGTAACATTTAAGCATGTTGTTTCGGCGGGAAACCCAAGCCCCACGCCGCCCCAAGAGGATCAAGAGCAGCAAAGTGAGAAGCGTGACGAGGAAAAAGGTGACGGCGACGATGAAGCGATAAAAGCAAAAGGAAAGGCTGCAAAGCAGACAAGAAGAGAGAGAAAATTAAAAAGATCTGCTAAGCCTTCCCTCGACGACAGTTTCAATGAAGAGGAGGAAACCAAGAGGGCCAAGAAATTCGAGAAGACCATGGAGAACCTGGAAAATCAAGGAGCTAAAATGGTGGATACAATGCAGGGTATCGTGACCTCAATGGAGGCCGCTCAAACCCAACAAGTGCAGTTCATGGGGGAATTTATGAAGCTTTTTGCTGGTATGACAAAGCAAATTCAAAACAAGGATTGATCGTGTGATCATGAGTAGATAACAAGTGAACTCAGCCTGACATTTAAGTTTTGTTCTGATAAACATTAAAGAGCCTTAAAACGGACTCTTGTGGGATAAAAATTATATTTTTCTTTTTCTAGCCTCCTTTCGGTCGAAGATAAATCCAGTTTATCAGCAACGATGGCGAAACGCATACCACGACGAGTTCGTTGTATTATCCTTCGCGCTCTGCGCTGCAAAGTTCGGGGCGCCGACGGCACGGTGAAACTTCAATAAACCTTTTCACCCTTTCGCTCCTTTCGAAGTGACTTTGGCTTTCAGTGATCAATTAAAAGGCCCTGAATTCTCTAAAATTATTTAATCGCCGTTCACAAGACCTAGCTACACTTCATTCTGAGGTAAAGATGAGTCGAAGATCTTCCATACACAGCCTCGGCCGTGGTGTGGAATTCTCCATTCGCCTTCTTGAGGAGATTTTTACAATATGTAACGTCCTTCACTGAACCATACAACCTTCAGCGACTTGGATTTCCACTCTCAGATGATGGATAAGTTTTCTTCGGCGTTTGCAGAATATAACCACCGGATATTACCGCAGAACATCATATCGTTCTTGGTTTACTTTGATGACAAGACATCCCGCACTCCCGTAGGCTAAGTATAGACAAAATTCCTACTAGGCCGCCCATCCCTTCAATCATTTAATTGTCATCTCCCAGATTCTGGGAGACACGTGACCAGACCCAACCAGGGTCTCTCCTCGCTCGCTCCTGGGGGCGGTAAGATGAGAGACCCTGGGAACGAGGTTGCCGCATCGGACCTACGCTCGAAAAGGCTTGGCTGAAATCATCAAACATCATTTTACTGGGAGATTTTAACTGTGACCTTTTAAACAGAGGCAGTCCGGAAATTCCTGTGTACACAAATGCAGAAAAACTCTGCGCTGTTTTCGACCTGTTTGGGATGCAAAACGTTGTACAAGAGGCGACAAGAACAACTATTACATCGCGAACTCTAATTGACCTTATCGTCACTACAAGAAAAGATCTTATTAGCATTTCAGGCGCCTTTCCCTTGGGTATCTCGGACCATGATCTGATATATGCAACTATACGACTAAAGAACAAAAGGCCGCCACCAAAATATATCAGAACGAGAGATTATAAGAAACTGGACCCCGAGAAATTTAGAGGCGATATTGAGTCTGCACCATTCCATGTTGCATCAGTTTTCGACGACGCAGATGACATTCTTTGGGCTTGGCAGAAGCTTTTTACCAACATCTGCGACGACCACGCTCCATGGAAAGAAGTTAAAATAAGAAGTTCATCTGCACCATGGATAACAAGTGATATTCGATTTAAAATGAACAGACGATACAAATTATTCAAGAAGGCAACTACGACCAAATGTCCCCTGCTTTGGCAAGAGTACAAAAAAGTCAGAAACGAAGTTACTTCGGACCTAAGAAAAGCTAAAGCCTCCCATTTCTCAAAAATGTTTAAAGAAGTAAAGAAAACAAGTGCTTATTGGAACTTGATCAGTAATGCTACAAACTCGAGAGTGCACATGAAGAACATTGGTCCTCTTAAGAGAAGTGATGGCAGCCTGGTAGTCGCTGATGATAAGAAAGCACGCCTAATGAATTCACATTTTGCGTTGGTTGGCGAAAAGCTAGCTGATGCGCGCCCACTACCTAGGAAAAGAGAATGCCAAAATGCTACGGATATCTTCGACGAACCACCACCACTCATGGAGATAACGATTTCATCGCAGTCGGTAGGCGAAAAAGTCAACTCACTCAACACTAACAAGTCCCCAGGCCCCGATAGCATCTCTCCAAAGCTCATAAAACTTGCGGGAAATGCAATAGTCCCATCGTTAGTCAGCCTCTATCATGAAAGCATTAAATGTAGAGCTGTCTACTCTGATTGGAAAATAGCAAGACTAACACCTATCTACAAAAAGGATGACGAAACAGACTGTGGGAACTATCGTCCGGTTTCTCTACTCAATGTGCCAAGTAAAATTATGGAATCGGAAGTTAACGATACCTTAGTGCGACACGTTTTCAAGGATAACAACTTGGTTTCAAATAAGCAGTGGGCATACCGCACCGGTTACTCAACAGAATTACTGTTGACGCACTTAAAAGAAACGTGGAGAACAGCTATAGACTCAGGGAAGACGGTGGCCGTGGCCTTTATTGACTTTAAGAAAGCATTTGACAGTGTTTCTCACGACATACTGGAGATGAAGTCAAACCGAGATTTCGGAATTACCGGCACGCTCCTTGACTGGCTAAAGAGCTATTTACACGGAAGACAACAGTTTACAGTATTAAACGGAGTCAAGTCGGAACGCTCACGGGTGTCTTTCGGCATTCCCCAGGGTTCGGTGCTGGGATCGACTTTATTCACGCTATTCACAAACGACCCTCCTGCTTCAGTCAGCTCGGGGTCCCTGTACATGTACGCAGATGACACAACGTCTTATTGTATAGGAGAAACTATGGACATCGCTATTACGCAGTTAAACAAGACCCTGAAGGAGGTATACACGTGGTGTCTAACAAATCGTTTAACACCTCACCCAGGAAAGAGTGAAGTGATGCTACTTAGTAAAGGAACCCCGATGGGACCACATGCACCAATTCAACTAGGAACCTCAATTCTTAGGATGCGTTACAAAAACGCGCCTGCTAGGTATGACTGTCGATCGAAATCTAAGCTGGGTACCTCAGGCACTTGAGACCAAGAAAAGTTGGGCTAATAAGCTGAACTTACTGAAACGATCCAGATTTCTTCCAAAGGGCGCGCTAAAGGATTTTTATTTTAAAGTAATACTACCCTCTGTAAAATACGGTTTAGTTTTGTGGGGATCGTGTTATAACTCCGACATACTTGATTCTATAGAAAGACTACATTGTAGGGCGGCAAGAATCATTTTCAACTTGCCCAAGGACATGTCGACAAATGACGTGCTCAAATATGATCAGTGGTCTACCTTTTCCCTGTATTATAAGCTCGACATCCTAAGACTATTTTATAAGGCAAACAACGACAGCCTGCCCGAGCCCCTGATGAAATCGATACTTGAATACTCCAGCCACGGCTATTCGCTCCGAGGGAAAGTACTTTCTTCTATACCACGATTTAACTCGCGATTTATGAAAGACTCACTTAGATATAAGGGATCTGTCCTTTGGAACATAGTTTTATACCACGAACAACATAAAAGTTTTTCAAGCTTTTTCGACCTTAGAAAGCAGGTTGTAAATAGAGCCTATTTTAAAGATTTTAACTTTAACGCCCTGTCGGCTTCGACAACCCGCCACAGACATAGTGACTTTATATACAATTAGTTTTAGTTAGTTTATTGTAATCATATAGTAGATTAACTTAGTAATAGTTCTAGTTAGCAATTAATTAAATAATTAATTTTATTGTAAATCTAGGAATTGTAATTTAAACATTTTAATCGTAATTTTAAATTTTTAGCAAAGTTAAATTTAAATACACGACCCCACAAGCTTTTAGCTTTAATTATTATCGTGTTGAAATAAAGTTTATCTATCTATCTATCTATCTATCTATCTATGTGGGCAGTCTTTACTTCTTTCCTCCCATGCCTGGAAACGGGAAACGGAAAACGGTCATCGAAGCTGCTTATTTAGTTTTTTTCAGGAAAGCTAAACAGTCAGCGAAAAGTAAACGTTTGGAGTTGTCCTTCAGTAGCATGTTGATTAAATAGACGATTGGATTGAGGCCTTGAGTAGCTGTTACTCTTTTAATTCCAAGCTTTCGTCGATCTTCGGCATCGTCAGGTATTGTAAAGAAAATATTCCACTGTGCGTGGTATAAAAAGCGGTGTAGGTGACACAAATAATTAGAATATATAACCACCTGGAGGTCCTACAGTAGAGAAAGAAAGGAACGGGGCGGCCTGGAAATCATGCTCTGTCTGTAGCGGTCAGAGAAGACAAGAAGCGCTTTGTAGGGGCCTTATGCGAAACCTGGTCACAAAAGAGATGGCTGAAGGTGATAAGAAGGACAACGAGTTGTACAAATGTGGCGATGGCAACACACAAAAACACAGAAAATCGCTAATGAGTAGTGGCAAGAACAAAAGATCTATTGTAAAGCTGTTCACTTTAAAATTATTCGTGTCACCTACACCGGATGCGTGCTGAGAAAACCCACGCGTGGGTTCAGAAGGGATTTCTGAGTTGCACAAATGCTGTGATGGCTGAACTACATTTGATTCAGTAAGAAAGCGGAAAAGGTACCAGCTTGCGCATGCCCCGAACTATGAAAATATCCTTAAATTCCAAACTTCCAGTAACAAACCGAACTGCAGGAAACAAATGCCTCTTAGCCTGATGTTCACTGGGATTTAATAGATTAAGGGAAGTCGTAACCAACCTCATGGGTTATAGCTGGAATAGCTCCGTTGGTTGTAGCTGGAAAAGCTCCGTCAGCTTGAGAGGTGAACCAAATCCCGATCTGTGATTGGTTACCCGAGCGGCCAGGACCATGCCCGCTCAGTGTTACCCGCGATGTCCCACAGGAAATGATGTTCTTACTGCCATGTCATAAATTCTTTATTGACCAAGCTTGATCGGTCACGATGGCTGGATATCGGCCTCGTTCTTCTTGTGCTTGTTTATTGACCTCGACTATGTTTCGGTCCACAAACTCGCAATAAAGAGATAATCTAAGGCAATCATGGCTTCACGCTAGGTCACGCAGTAACCAACACATATTACCTTGCGCCGCTGAAAGAAAATCCTGCCTAGAAAAAGCGATCCCTGGGTACGATGGAGATTAACATGGCTGATTCAATATGAGACTCCTTGAAACCAAATACGCTCACCAACTCTCCCCCTCTCCCCTGAGCAGGCCGGAAGGGGTTTAAATGGCAATTTGAGATTCTTAGGGTTTAACCTTTCGGCCAGCATTTTTACAGTTGTTTTGGGAGTTGAAGATGAATATCGATTTGTACATCATAAGCTTGCGTGCAGACGTCACTTATTCCGCTTAAAAGGAAATGAATGTCTGCACGCAAACCATAGACATCATTAGAGGTCATAAAGTGTTTCCTTTCCAGCTTCCTTTTGGTGCTTAAATCTTTAAATAGCTTACCGTTAGAGGTTAGAAATATGAATTCTAGAGTTTTTGTTAAACAAGACGTCAAGGAACTTTGTCATTTGTAGTTTTGATATCTGATTTTTTATGTGCTTTGTACTGACGTAGTTTGCTAAATTCTTACGTTTGTTAATTGTTAAGTATTGCAGGGCCCCTTTGATAACAGTACTATTAGTACTGATGGTTTATCCTGTTTAAAAATTCGTTTTATTATTATTAATTACCATCCTTCAGTATAATATATCAACAAATAAACTTCATGTGAGAAAATTTCAGCTTTTCGTATCAACACCGCTTTCAAAATCTTGCACAAATAACAATGCGGTACATGCATGCTGTGCTTCATTTTGTCTCCAAGCTTGGAAAAAGCCTCCTGTCTGGTGGATGATTCACAATATATCGAAGATTTTTAGGGTTTAATTTTAATCGATAAATAAGGGCCTGAGTTTGTACCTTCCGCCACCGGAGTACCTTCTCACCCGCACCCCGGGACGAACTCTCGCCAAGCATAGTTCAGAATCTGCCTACAGCAACGACAATGAGTGTATGATCTTTGCATTACGACAGGAAATAGCACTGGAGGTCCGCTATGCTGGTCGGCTAATATCATAGTGGTTACATAAAAGCAATTTAACAACAGAAGCCTACCAATGGCTCCACAATCGAAGATTAATGATCGTTACGGCTATTAATCTGCTCCGCCCAATATTTCTACAAAGCCCTTTGTCTCTCTCCTCAATAAGTCTTTAAATGAATACAACCTGACTTCATCTTTGCATAGCGACTACACAAAACGCCATGAAATAAAATTTTAAGTGCATAAAACCGGCAACAATCAGTACCAAACTAGTTTGGAGGTGACAAATTAAAACACATTATTAATTTACTCGATTAGGTCAAGAAACTCAAATGTTATTGTCTCTCACCAAGAACTTGCATGCAAAGTAGGTCATACATAGTTCATTACTATTAAGTTTCTATCAGAGCAAGTGGAAGATATAAATAGAAACAGAATATTTTTTCAACGTTAATGACCCACTGTCTTCTATGTCTGCAGATGACATCAAATCGCTATTTGAAAATGATTCCCAAACTTTCCAGTATTTTCATTTTGTGCTTCCTTCCTCATTTCTCCTAGTAGAATTGTCAATAAATCGGCGAGAGGTCACCGTTAAAGAGATATCCGGTCAGGTAATTGGTCGACATCTAACATTTTGTTCCTTGAGCAAGACCGCAAATACCTACACTTTCTTAACTCTGTCCAGTCTTCTATGGGACAAGTATCGGTGGAAAACCCTTTTCCATTCACCTGCCACCGCTTCACGTCCGTGTCACTGTGTTTCTTTGAATGCCTTTCTATTTTCCTTTGTGCAGCATTTATATCAGGAAGAGTGATCAGAGAATGACTACGTCTCAAAGACGACAACTTTTCCTTGCTTGGAGGAGGGTTTGATTCTTTCTCAGGCAAAGAAACCGAGGACGTTTGTCTTTCCAAAATTCTGGACTGCCGTTGCAGAATGACTTCTTTTTTCCTGCGAAATAATCTTTCTTCAGACTTTCTTTCTGACTGTAGTAGCCTTGCCTCTTTCTCTGACGTCGCCGCGTCAATCGCATTTCGAACAAGTAAACTTCTCGCGTTTCTCTTTGATAGCAGTATCGGTGAAGGCTTTTCGTTGCTTGATTTCATGTTCCAGGCTGGGTGTTCTTTGTAGAGACTAGAAAAGTTTCTAGCGTTCCTTCAGAAGATCATTCTTACAAACGTACATCTTGTTGTTGATGGACGTAAGTGCCTTGTGGTTTGTTCCAAACACGAACAATATAATTATATATATAGCGAGAAAGTAACAGCTTCAGGCTATAAAGAAGTTTCGCTTGGTGACGTCACATTTAAATCAAGTGCCGACATCCCGTTATTATCTGAATATTATTGCTTGAGGGTGACTGGCTTTCAAGACGATAAGTCATAAATAACATAAAAGACACCGTGTATCGTGGGAACCATCTCTGCATATATCTCATCCTTGTCTGGGCTTTCAAAATATTCTTCCAATTTATTCTTATCCGTCAGTTTCGGAAGGTTTCTATCTGTCAGTGTGGCCTTGCGCTTGTGTCTCGTGATGAAGGTTTTTACACAAAATATTCTTTGTTTCGACAGGCCCTTCGCCGGGCCACATTTATTCTGTCATGGAAGAAGGTTTTCAATAGGCCATTTCCGAGTTGCCTTTTGCCCCTGTTTAACAACGAGTCCTCGTGCAAAACCTTTCTTATGAAAATGAGTTTGATTTGCACGAGAATGACTGAACTTACAGATGAAACGCGTTTTCATAACAATTGCTTGTCACGAAGTCGGACTCGTTTTGATACAAAGCCAAAGAGCAACTCGGAAATGACTTAGTAATTTAGCGTCATGCGTTTTGTCGTACGTCACAAGCAGTTCATGCACTTCATTCTAACCAACAACTCAACAACTAAACTTGTTATTAGAGGATATGATTCTCCACCCGCTCAACAAGAAAATAACAAAACCCGCCCGCTGAAGTGATCTAACGGCTTTGCATTTCACTCAGATGTAGTTCCTCACTCACCAACCCTTCTCTGACTCTAAGGCGAATTTAATGAACGCCGAGATATTTCTCAAAACGGCCGCCGTTCCTGGTGTAGCGAGGACTCAACGCGACATCTTAAAAATGTTACAATGCAAATGAAACGAATAACAGAAAAGAATTCAAACGTCATTGAAATACAGTCGTACATGTTTCACTGAAGACAATATTAGTGTTCTCGGTGTTGGACTGGAACTAGCTTGCACTGAACTGAGGCTAACGCAGGGAGTCTTCTCAAACGTAAATGACATTTATCTCTTTTTCATGATATTCCCCAACATGAGCCTCCATTGCAAGCTAGTTCCAGTCCACTAACGGGATTACGAATATGGTTTATTGTATTGCTGCCTTGTGTACAAACTGGGGACATCAAGACATCGCGTACTGAGCACTTGAAAAATGCATCTGAACCCTCAACGCATCCCCTATTCCCATGGACTCAACTGAGTCTTGAAATCTTCCAGTGTTGTCCATATATGCACGCAGGAAAGAAAGTGACGGATTTGATGAAATTTCTTCAAACTGACTTTCTTGACGATTTTGTCTTGTTTATCAAAGCGAAATCGGCCTGGCGGAATTGACGATTTGGGCGACTTTTCGCTTTTGAACTGGACCAAATGGTGCCAGTAAAGTCATATTTCACACCCTATGTTACGTAAAGGCCAACCCTGCTACAAAATATTTTGGATCTAAACTAAGCGCCGGGTCGCACTAGCGTAAAATGTGGTTTGTCTCACAAAAACATCTGTCGTCACACAGGTTTTTCTCGTGCGACCGGTTGGTTTGACAGTATCAAAAATGACCAAAATGTACCAAATGTTCAAAGAGACCGGTGTCACATTGATATGTGTATCCCCTCCAAAATGGCGGCCTGAGATATGTGTATCCCCCATGGGGGATACACAAAACACTGATGCCAGGGCTTCCACGAACAAAGTGGCGGCTTGGTTGCGAGGTTCTGGTGAGCGGGGCAAAGAGCAAGGGAAAGCATAAACAACATCAAGTAGTCAAGTGATAAGGTATAATATCCTAACTGTATTTCTTTATTGATTGATTGCTGCTTAATTCAGTAAGGAAGTAATCAGGTGAAATCATTTTTAAACTCGTAGATGCGAGTTTATACCGGTTACTAGAAATCAGTCGCTCACTCGCTCGATCGAGAGTAGTGCTATTGCGGCTAAATCGGAGGAATAGTATACCGATTTATGGTTACTATTCTCTGATTTACCACTAAAGTTTTTACACTCATTCTCCGATTATGCTATTTTCTGCTACTAGTTTCCGATTTTACGACTTTACCCTTTAACCTTTTGGCCTTAAAATGTCAGTACAAATAACAATGCGGTACATGCATGCTACGTTACCGTGGATCATTCACGGTATGGAGGATTTTGGGGGTTTAGTTTAGATGCATAAATAAAAGCTTCCGTCACCGGAGTAACCTCTCCCCCTACCCCGAGACGAATTCTCGCCAAACGAAGTCTAGAGTCTGCTCACAGCAACAACAATTAGTGTTTGATCTTTGCATTACGACAGGAAATAGCACTGGGGGTCCGCTGTGCTGGTCGGCTAATATCATTGTGGCTACATATAAAACGATTTAACAATAGAAGCCTACCGATCAATGATCGTCACGTACTGTTATCAACTTGCTCTGCCCAATATTTCTACAAAGTCCTTTGTCATTCTCTCAATAAGTCTTTAAATGAGTACAACCTTACTTCATCTCTGCATAGCGACCTCACAAAACTGCGTGAAATAAAATTTTAAGTGCATAAACCCGTCAACAATCAGTATCAAACTAGCTTGAAAGGGGCAAAATAAAATGCGATATTGATTTAATCGACTAAGTCAAGAAACTCAACCAAGAACTTGGCAAAGTAGGTCGTACATGGTTCATTACTGTTAAGTGTCTAAATAAATAGTAGCAGAATATTTTTTCAACGTTAATGACCTACTGTCTTCGATGTCTGCAGACATCACTATTTGAAAGTGTTTCCCAGACTTTCCAGTATTTTCGTTTTATGGTTAAATCGACGAGAGGTCGTCGTTAAAGGGATAACCGGTCAGATAATTGCTCGACATCTAACATTTTTTGGGTTCTTGAACAAGAGCGCAAATACCTACACTTTCTTAACTCTGTCCAGTCTTCTATGGGACAAAGGTCTGTGGAAAACCCTTCTCCATTCTTCCTCACTTGCCATGGCTTCACGTCTGTGTCACTGTGTTTCTTTGACTGCCTTACTATTTTTCTTTGTGCAGCATGAATATCAGGAAGAGTGATCAGAGAATGACTACGTCTCAAAGACGACAACTTTTCCTTGCTTGGAGGAGGGTTTGATTCTTTCTCAGGCAAAGAAACCGAGGACGTTTGTCTTTCCAAAATTCTGGACTGCCGTTGCAGAATGACTTCTTTTTTCCTGCGAAATAATCTTTCTTCAGACTTTCTTTCTGACTGTAGTAGCCTTGCCTCTTTCTCTGACGTCGCCGCGTCAATCGCATTTCGAACAAGTAAACTTCTCGCGTTTCTCTTTGATAGCAGTTTCGACGACGGCCTTTCGTTACTCGATTTCATGTTCCAGGCTGGGTGTTCTTTGTAGAGACTAGAAAAGTTTCTAGCGTTCCTTCAGAAGATCATTCTTACAAAGGCACATCTTGCTGTTGATGGATTTAAGTGCCTTGTGGTTTGTTACAAACGCGAACAATATGTATGGCGAGAAAGTAACAGCTTCAGGCTATAAAGAAATTTCGCTACGTGATGTCACATTTAAATCAAGTGCCGACATCCCGTTATTATCCGAATATTGTTGCCTGAGGGTGACTTGTTTTCAAGATAATAGTCATAAAGGAACATAAAAGACACCTTGTACCGTGGGAACCATCTCTGAATATAGCTCATCCATAACTGGGCTTTTTTTTTTTTTTTTTTTTAATTGCCATCAGTTATTCAATTTATTATCATCAGTCAGTTTCGGTAGGTTTCCATTTGGCAATGTAGCCTTGCGGTTGTGTCTCGCATTTGAAGGTTCTTTCTACAAAAGATTCTTAGTTTTGACAGGCTCCTTGCCGGGTTACATTTATTTTGTCTTGGAAGAAGGATTTCAATTGTCCCAGTGTCATTCGGTTTCTCGTACGTGACAAGCAGTTAGTTCATTTCATTCTAAAGAAAAAAAAAACACTTGATATAAGAATCATTACTTGAGCCGCAATATCGTCTATTTTCAAATACGGGGAAGGAAATTGAAAGGAGTACGATCCTCAGGCACTAAGCAAAGACGACAAGCAACGGCAAGAGGAGAGATTGTTTAGTAATATCTGATACAAGTGAATATATGAAATATCAAACATTTGAACTGCGGAGAAAGATATCAAGACATGCGGATTGATCATTTCAGTTATACACACAACTTAGCATTTTTGAAATTAAAGCTCGCAAAAAACATTCAGGCTTGAATGGGATTCGAGCCCCATGACCTCTGCGATACTGGTGCAGTGCTCTACCAACTGAGATGTTAAGCCAACTGGGAGTTGGTCACATTGTGAGTTCGCAATATACCTGTAGATGGTGAAGATACAAGTAAATGCATGAAAGGTCGCAGTCACATACACAACTAAGCAAGTTGTGAATATAGGACCATATAACGTTGTGTATCTAACTGCGATGATTCATCATGTCTTCGTAATATCCGACACTACTAAACACAGCAGCAATATTCCGTACGAACGCACTCTAAGACTTGACGCAATCGATGTTTTACATACGTTTATCAAATCAATACAATGATCAACCGCTAGTGTAGGAGAAATACTTGATCGGCTGGGATGGAAATCGATTCAAAGCAGGAGGAAAGTAATGGGACTCTACATGTTGTACTAGCTACACTATGGTGTAGTGGCAGCAGATGGAAGTCCAGAGCTATCTTCAATGCTTTGGACTAGCAGGCAATTAAATTCACACGCATACTGATAAAGTTCCACATTCAAGAACCAATTACCATAGGTACTCTTGTTTTCCAGCCTGATCACAGACACGCCTGCTTGATTCATCAAGAGTTATTACTGTCATTGCAAACAAGTGACTGGAACTGCATTAACATTTAAATCGCGGAACGCTATCAAAAAACAAAAAACGGAATGGAATTGTGAAAGAAACAACAACCAATGAAGAATTACAGTGGACAGCTATAAGCCGAACGACACAATTGACCTCTTGCACCTCACAAATGGACGATTTATTCACTATCTTAAACAACCCAACAAATATCAGCAGAAACTGAAACATCAGAACAAAAGGCACTAACAACAAAAAAACGGGGACACTATTTCACACAGCTTCAGGCAATCACACTGAGCTGTTTACTAGCAATCGCATCAAAACAAAGCAACGCAATCTGGTCAATAACCTTATTCCACTATACTTTGGCAATTAGCAGTATTCAACTGACTCCGAAGATGACAATGCGACTCCTCAGACAATCAGTAAAGTGAAGTTTGCTCGGCACTACTCTCACTCGGACAACACCAAGAACACTAGGCTCAAACCTTTCACTGTTTCTCCCTTTTAACGGTTGAACAAATAATTTGTCCAATCCATGTAAGTTTTTAACAGATCTGCGCCCTTGTTGACGATAAACTGGGTCATAAACTCTCTAACGAGGCATCTTGCAAATTGATTCCGCGTAACGAGGGTAGTTTTTAACGGAACTTTACAGTTCCACTATTAAGACACCTCAAGAAAAATAAACTAGAAAGGAGTGATTTATTTTTCTCTCAGATTGTAAAACTGTATCAGTCAATCCTCTTACCTCTAAATACTCGTCACACCGGAAATGTCCTGAGCGAAATGTATTTACAAGTTTCTATGATAGACGAGCGATTCCGGCCTAGCGTAAAGTTTTTCATCGGTTTTGTTCTACACTTCCTACACCTCTACCTGCTCAGTTAGAACGTACCCCGCAACACAACTATCAACTATTTACATGAAGAAAAACCACTAACCATGTCTCGCCCTTTCCTTACAGGTGCTATACAAAGCAAACAAGCCTTGCAGTTTCAATTGTGTTGAAGAATCCATGTGCACGTTTGATGACCTAATGAAATGCGCAAAGTGGTTCGATAGGTATTACCCTACTTCTTATGCTGCTGACGCCAAGAAATCCCAAAACACCTGCGGTGTTATTTACTGTAAATGTCCATGTCAATCTTCCTGGAGCCTTTAGACCTCGCATGACGCCGTCTGGACTCTGGGAATACAAAAATTGTTATCCCAGTGAGGAGATAACAAAACCAGTATGCGACAGCCTTATGGTTCCCGCAGGAGGGGAGACAGAAAACGTATACATTGCCAGTGCAGACCCTGTCTTAGATAAGAATCCATTCGATTCTGGGGCAACATGCAGGATCTTCAAAGGCTCACTGCAAAGGAACAGAGTCAGTTTAGATGTTGCCTGCAAAGAATACTTGGTAAAAATGACCTAGAGATATAAACGCCGGATAGAAAAAGAAGTCAAGTGCATAATGAAGTTGAACCACCCTAATGTTTTGCGGCCCTTTGGTCTGGAATTCGAAAGGTCAATACTCGTCACCGAG
Source organism: Orbicella franksi (assembly GCF_964199315.1). Lineage (NCBI taxonomy): Eukaryota > Metazoa > Cnidaria > Anthozoa > Scleractinia > Merulinidae > Orbicella > Orbicella franksi. The sequence goes on along the minus strand of NC_138145.1, from coordinate 5,789,128 downwards.
TTTTTGTGGAAAGAAGTAAGACTTGGGGATGGGGAAATCGAGTATGTTCACAATGCACGGCAGCTACTCGACACCTTAGAAGATGATATACCATGGGTACATCGATTGGATATCGTGCATAAAGCCTGCGCAGGCTTAGAGTACCTTTACGAGAACGACCTTGTTCACTGTGATGTTAAAGCTGGCAACATTTTCACAGGAGGTGGTTGCGAGAGTGAATATGTTGAAAACGTTGGTGATTTCGGGCAGGCAAATTTCGATTTTGGTCATTTCATTTTTCATTTTATTTATTTATTCCATTCTAAAATTACAAAGATAAATATAAAGTAGACAAGTAAGAGGAGAAATGGAAAAGGGCAAAAATATAGCAAGCTAATTAGATGCCCTTGTTTAATTGACAATAATAATTAGGGTAAAAAAAGTTAACTTAACATAGGAGAGGAAGAGGTATGAATTAATTAATACTGAGCAAAATAATACTGGAAGAGTGCTTTTTTAAAACGTTTTCTAGTCGCTAAGTTACGTATAGATAAAGGAAGGTCATTCCAATAGTAACATCCAATAACAGTGGGGCAAAATTTCCTTATATTTTTTCTGCAGAAACCGGGATTTAAGTGTTGTAGGGATGCACTTCGAGTAACGTAGTTATGTTGCTCAGATACCAGAGATAAGGTGTAATTAGGCGGTTTTTCATCAACTAAGCGGTCATATAATAGCTGGCAGGTATATAGTTTAACAATGTCAGGAAGCTTAATAAGACCAAGGTTTACATAATGGAGAGTGATATGACCACGAAGTGGCACATTGTTGATTATTCTAATAGCTTTGTTTTGTAGTCTCACCAATTGTGACAATGGAGCCTCGTAATTATTACCCCACAAGTACGCAACCATAAGTTAAATAGGGATATATAAGTGCATAATAAATACTTGTTAGAGATTGGGATGTCACATAGGGTTTTAGTTTTGCAATAACATTTACACTTTTGCTAATTTTATTACTTATATAATCGATATGGTCGTGCCAAGACAGTGAGCAATCAATAATGAGTCCTAAATAATTAACACTGGAAGACTGTTCTAGGTACCGGCCTGTTAGTTTAAGAGGGATATGTAAATTATAATTTCTTTCCTGTCGTGGTTGAAAAACCAGGTGTTTTGTCTTACTTAAATTCAAGGTTAATCTGTTTGAGCATAACCATTCATAAATAGCAGGCAATTCAGAGTCTATTCTATGTAAAAGTACGTCTAAATCTTTACCAGTCGCAGTTAAAGAAGTGTCATCAGCAAATAGTCTTACGGAGAAGTAGTTGGTTGATTTAACAATATCATTAATATAAATTAGAAAAAGAAAGGGACCTAAACTCGACCCTTGCGGTACACCTGAGCTTATTAAAAGAGAGCTAGACTCGATACCGTTAACAAATACTTTTTGTTTCCTGTTGCTTAAGTAAGACTTAAACCACTGATTTTCAATGCTTCGAATACAAGTTTGGATAACAGAATAGAGTGATTAACCGTGTCAAATGCTTTACTTAAATCAAGAAAAATAGAAACCGCATATTTTTCTTCATCAAGGGCTTTTGTTGTCTCATTCATTAATTCTACCAAGCAATCAGTTGTAGTGCTCCCAGATCTAAAGTCATATTGATTAGATACTAAGATATTCTCAGTCATAAAATAAAATTTTAGCTGATTAAGAATGCACTTCTCAAAAATTTTACTTAACGCAGAAAGGACTGATATGGGCCGGTAGTTATTGCATGAAGAACGACAGCCTTGTTTGAAAATCGGGATAACTTTGGCAATTTTTAAACTATTTGGAAATATACGTTGTTCAAGTGTTAAATTTGTAATGTATGTCAGTGGTTTAAATATTTCCAACGCTGCAGAGAACAATAAGAAAGGATGAATCTTATCAAAACCAAATGTTTTTTTACAATCAATGCTAATAGTAAAAAGACCTCCATTTCACTTACTTTAGTGAAGTGGAACGTGCATTTTTTCCTATTCACATAAGACGAAGCACGGCGATCTGTTTTAGGCAGATCAGATGCAAGTTCAGATGGAACCTTGCAAAAGTACTTGTTGATAGCCAATTTATGCACCCGTATATTGTAACCTGCGATAGAGCATGTGATGCCTTTTATATTGATTTTCTTTTGTTCTTCTTCAAAAACGAAAATCTCGTCTCGCGGAATTTCGAAAGGGGGGTTCCGATACGTTTTTCCTCTTGAAATAATATTTATTTTCATAACCAAAAAGGGGGGTTCCAGAACCCCTGGAACCCTCCCCTGGCTACGCCCCTGTTAAGGGTATCAGTTAACCTGCTAGGATTAATTGTGGGCCGTCTTCCTTGTCGAACGTGGTGAAAAATTAGATCGGTTGAAGATTTTGGTCAGTGTTCGTTCATGCAAACCAGCACTTTTGTAGCAACAGGGGGTTCAAGTGAATGAAACAAAGTTGGGACAGCGCCGTATACAGCACCAGAACTGATCGAGCTCGGCGCTAAAAGAAACTTCCCAAGTGATGTTTACAGCATGGGCATGGTGATGATTGAGTTTATCATGCCTGAGCGGTCCCACCCTTGGGAAGGTGAAGTGTCTTCAACCGATCTAATTTTTCACCACGTTCGACAAGGAAGACGGCCCACAATTGATCCTAGCAGGTTAACTGATACCCTTGACAGGGGCGTAGCCAGGGGAGGGTTCCAGGGGTTCTGGAACCCCCCTTTTGGGTTATGAAAATTAATATTATTTCAAGAGGAAAAAAGTATCGGAACCCCCCTTTCGAAATTCCGCGAGACGAGATTTTCGTTTTTGAAGAAGAACAAAAGAAAATCAATATAAAAGGCATCACATGCTCTATCGCAGGTTACAATATTATACGGGTGCATAAATTGGCTATCACTTGTCCTACGCTTTGTTGACAGTGATGGATATATTCACGGGGAATTTTTAGGATTCAACAGTCTGCAGAGGATAACGGGGAAGGCGATCGCTAGCTCGATACTGGATACCCTACCACAGTGGAACTTAGACATAAAAACTGTCAGGGACAAGGGTACGCTGGAGCGTCTAATATATCATCCTCTTAGCACGGTACACAGGCACTGACACGGGAAAAAATTCCAAAGGCTGTGTACACACACTGCTGGGCTCACTGTCTAAACCTTACAATCGTTCACTCTTGTGATAAACCCCTTATCAGAAACATGCTTGGAATTTTCAATGAAGCCGTTTGCAATTTTTTAGGTATTCACCGAAGCATAACAAGTTTTTGCTTGCCGTAATTGAGATATTTTTCGGGATATTTTTTTTAGGGGGTTGGGTGTGGGTGTATTAACCAAGTAGGGGACTTATGTCCTATTGTTAAGCACCTGTACTTGTACGAATCCTAAAATAAGTAAAACAACGTTGCTCAGCTTGTGTCGAACACGGTGGGTTGAAAGGCATGAGGCACATGAAGTTTTCTTTGCGCTTTTGCCATACTAAGAGCACTAGAAGGTATGTCAAATGAGCGGCTGTTTGCAAATCAATTCGGGGAACCTGCCTGGAATTGAAACAGTGACAGCAAAAGCAAGGCAAACAGCCTGTTTTTTTGAATTTATCATCACCCAGATTACGACGACGAAATACCTTTCGATACTGAAGCCACTCAGTATCAAGCTGCAAAAGCGAGACATCGATGTCTATGAAGCATGCAGCCACATCAGAGATTTAAAAGGTGAGCTACAAGATATCAGAGCAGACATCGAGAAATATTGCTCGGATTGGTACAGCATGGCTACCACCACAGCGAGGAAAGCAAACATCGAGCCATCTATGCCACGCATTGTTGGTCGGCAACAGTACCGAAGCAATGTTGAAGCAGGAACACCGAAGGATTACTACAAAAGAGCGCTCACAATTCCTCTGTTGGATCATCTTATTACTGAGATAGACACATAATTTGACCCCAATAATGATGCTGTGATGTCCTCCCTCCTGTGCCTACTTCCAGCCTTGCTAGTTTCTCGAGAACGAAACCCTGTACAAGCCGCTTTGCAGTACTATGCAGATGACCTACCATCACCCCAGGTTTTTGATGTGGAACTTTTCCGTTGGCCGCGCAAGTGGCTAAACGCAGATCAAGACCTACCCAGCAGTGCAGTTCAGGCATTAGAAGAATGCAACCATGAATTCTTTCCAAACGTACATAAGTTGTTGCGCATCTTATGTACATTGCCAATTACCTCTGCAGAATGTGAGCAAACGTTTAGCACATTGCGGCGACTGAAAACTTAAGAAAATAAATTAAAACAAAAATTAATTTACAAATATTTACAGCTTATAAATAAGCTTAAGTACACAAAATGAAATTAATTTTACCATAGGATAAAGTTTATTGCAATAACAATAAGTAGGAGATGTAATTCCTTACGTAATAAAAATCGCATTTGTTTTCAGAAATTATTCCATGAAGTGGTGATAAGAACATGATGTTATGCTTTGTAGGGAGGTTCTTCTTCTTGAACCATTTAAGCACCCAAGACAAAGTGAAGAGCGAGGGGAAATCTGGGGTGAAATAGCACTAAGCTCGAATAGCATCAGTTCACAGAAATTCAAAGTTAGTAAGCCCTCTGTGAGGGACATGCTTACTCTTTTGCTTGCCAAATACAAAGAAAAGATGAGAGAGGAAGAGCAAGGTTCTGGCATTGCATGTATTGATGAAACAGAAATAGAGATAGCATTGTCTGAAATCATAGAAAAAGAACAGGCGGCTGATTTAGAAGGGAAAGAAAATTCAAATACTCTTACTAAAAAGAATGACAATGTGTGGGAAATAGAATGTCTACAGTAATCAAAGATATATAGTTGAAGCTAAAGTAACTTAAGTGAACCTTTTCACTCCTACATTGTACGAGTTGAAAAGATCAACATTCCAAGTTTCATTTTGCTAAAAGTACACTGAGAAAAATTAAAACAGCAGGGCATGAAAGTACTTCTGGATAGCTTTAAATTGGAATAGCAATTAAAAATTAACATGGTTTCAACCCAGGATTCAATAAATTATACTGAAGTTTTGAAATTGGAGCTGTCATTTAGGGTTTAATTTAGGAACTTAATGAAGATATCCTCCATTTTCTTACAATTTAAGAATGAAATTGAGGTACAGAATCATTGTTAATCTTGAAATTACATTAAACATCTGCTTTTGAGTGCTTTCTTGACGAATCGGACTGTTATTGCTATGTGGTCTTGGGATATTTAACTGTATTTCCTGGGGGGCGGTGAGGGAGGGGGCTGGGGATGGTGGAACTTTAAATGTTGTAACATAATCTGTTTCTTAAGATATGATAATCTATGCTGAGCAATGGAACTGTTATCATTGGTTGAGGTCCACATTTTCTGACTTTTTCTGAGATTTATGTGGAGACATTCTCGTATGACAATTTCATGTCTATGTTACTTGGCATTTCCATGGCAACAAAGCTTTGGCCAAATTTTAACATTTTGTGTTTTATCTGCCTCTTTCCCACACATTTAAGCCGTTTTGAACATAATGGCCCTTCCCCTTTTATAAATATATATTTTCATTTAGGAGGGTGGTGGTGGGAAACTTTGAGCCCACCCCCAGGCCCAAGAAAAACAACAATGCCCAAGCCAACTTGGGCTAAAGGGCCATTATTTGTAGAAGAGGGTGGTCTGTTTTTTTGTGTCTCTGCAGTGTGTGATGTACCCTCCCTACATTCTATATTTTATGCCCGAATTAGTGAAAGTATTGTTCCAGAGTGGGCGGCTCAATACCAAAATAATCATTGGTGGTATTACCGTAAAGGCATGTTATGGCATTACGAAGCAGTGCGCAGACAATGTACATTTTACCCACATTGCTAAGTCCGATCTTCAAATTCTTTTTATAGTCAAGAAATTTAAATGAATTGATGACATCCCTGAAAAGCCATTCCAATGAAATCCTTAAAGCGCTCATAGCTTCGTTACACTCCTGCATGAGGTGTGCAAGTGGGACATGGCTAAACGGGGTTTGAAGATGCACGTACAGAGGGTACACCAAATCACCATATATGTACATTGGTTGACCTGCTGGAGAAAAACCATGCCGTTGGAGGTCATGTAATAGTCCAGAATCTGCTAACATCCCTGTGTCATGTTTATGCCCCTCTAAAACAAAGATGAGAATAGAAGTTGCTTAGAAAGTTAACATAACAATACCAAGAATTTTCTTTAAAAAAAACTCACCAACTGGTCCGTATAAATTTCCAATGAGTCCATTAAGTAGAGACAACGATTGGAATTTCAAGGCGTGGACCCTCTTATGACCATTATAAACAATTCTCTGACGTTCATCAGGTCTTGAAATGGGTCTGACAGTCCCATCGACGAAACCGAAGCAATCGAAGAAGAATGTTGTTAATTGTAACACTTTTAAGGAATTTAATTTTAATGTTTTAGCCCCACAAATAATTAACAAAAGATCGGAAAATTTTATTTATTTTTAACTATTGATCTCATTCATTGTTATCAAAATTATATTTTTTATAAGAATTACTTAATTCTTGTATTAATTTTTTATTAAATGTATTAATTATTTATCTATTAATTGTAGTTATTTTATGTATCTTATTAGTACACGACCCCACAAGCTTGTTAGCTTTGACGTCTTTCATCGTGTATAAATAAAGGTTGTATGTATGTATGTATGGAGCTCCATGTCCTGATATAGCATCTGCATAATGCTGTAAAGCCCCATGGTTCAGAAGATCTTGATTTCACTGGGTTATAAGGTGCCCATGAACGTCATAGATATAGTCGATCACATCGTTTGTGATCAGACTTATTACAGAAACTGGTCAGCCAAATCGCAGAATCATATCCCTGAGCTGGTATCAGTAGGCAACTCTTTTGAGAAGCATGCTTAGCCCTTCTATGTCATCACAAATACCGGTACTTCTCTGTTCACATCTCAACACCGGTGGTAGTTGGAGTGCTGCAACCAGGCAATGGAGGTCTTGCTTCTCGACCCGAAACGCTGCTTTTGCATTCGAGAGAGTTCATAGAATCCAGATTGAATTGCTTGTAGTTTCCATGAGGAAATTCAGGATTTTTTGTTTTGAAAGTATCGTACAGAAGTAAAATCTCTTCATCTGAGACAATGTTATCGCCGTAAAGAGGTATAAGCAGGTCACCAAATTCTTTAAAAGACATTCTCCCGTTGACTGCCACAGAAAGCTGCAGTACAGGACTGGTCCACGTAACCGGTGTGCTAAAGTGTTGCATAGTTGGATTTTAAGGGCGAGCAAGTGCGCCGTTGGCCCCTCAAGAAACAATAGAGGTTCATGACACCGACCTATCAATCGTCTACCGTAGAAGGTCATTTAGAGAGATGACTTTACGTTCTTACGTGCCTACCCAGGTAAAACTTGTCGTTGCATGCTGTTTCTTTTTAGTAGTGCTCATTAGCTGTACCTGTGAGACATTACAACTCCCCTTTTACAGCGAGTGGTGTGACATTCTGTAAATTCTCCTTTCAGACAATCCCAGACAAAAAAGTTGGGACACGAGGCAATTCTCCCCTCCCCCACTTACAATGTTGATAATCAGGAGATTTTTTCCCTTTTTGTTGAAAAAAACACGACGTTTTCCAACATTGATTAGGGGGGATGGGGAATATGTGATCTAGCTCAACTGTCCCAACTACTTTTGTCTGGGATTGGTAGAGGCTTATCACACCTTGAAAAGATGACTGCAGATACCCAATTCAGAAAAAACGATTTCCAACTGCTTGTGGCTACTGAGTCGTATGAAGTTGGTACGCATAGTCCGCATGTGCACAGTGTAACACGGTTGGGTCGTATGCAGAACCTAGGGGTGCTGTTACAAAAATTCGGAAGAGCTGGGAGAGTAGGTGAAGGAGGTGATCGATACCTTTGGTTCAACAAATATAAAGATGACCAGCGCTTGACTTACTTGACAATGCGATGTAATAGCCAAGAACTGGAAAGCATTGAGAAAAACTGCGAGGACTCCTGCAGATGGATTTATGGTGTACAACTGGACTTGTCTCAGAGAAACTCTCCTTTGGTCCTATGAGGAAACAACCGTCATCCTTGATCAAACAGAAGGAGAATGTTGCAGCAGTTGTGACATTGAACAGGAAAAAGACTTAAATACCAAGGATCTTGCCATTTTACTGCTGACAGCAATAAAGGAATTAGAGAAAATATTCTGCACAAGTGATGGCGTAAACGAAGACAACATTGTGTCCAGGCTTCTTGGTGCAAAATGAGATTGGATTTCTAAGCCGGAAATCCAAAGTGCCATTGACAAATTATCGACAGTTAGAAAAGGGAGAATGTATGAAAATGAAACACTTGAATGGTCAAGGTGGTCAAGGCATCTCCGCCAACTTATCAGCTTGAGATTGGTTGTGATTAACTCCAAGATCATCAGGAACCAAACGTTTTAAGCAACCTCGAGAAAGCACAGAGTGTCTAAAGAGGGAGAAGAGTTTCTTAAAAACCCCTCAGATCTGCTTGTTCTGTCCCCTTCCGTTGACCCTTTCAAACCTGGGAAGAAGGCTCCCTCGGTAAACAAGCAACAAGTAAATCAAGAGGGAAGGGCTCTTCACCACCTACCCAAAATACGAACGGCTTTAAGTTCTGCAGATAACTGGTGCGAGATGACAAAGGGAGATTACGAATATCCAGGTTACTCACAATCCTCAAAAGATGTTGCCTACTGCAAGAATATTAAAGCTATGAAAGGATTTCGTTCACACCAGAGACCCCATTTCATGTGGGCTGATAACCAGCTGTCGAAGAGGCACACAACAACAAAAAAAAGTCAAATAAAAATAGCAGGCAACAATACCAGCATCACCCTTAAGCGAGCACCACGTGAGAGGATAAAAGTGTGCAGTTATCCAGATTTCAATTACTCAGTGTCAAATCGCCAGAAGAGAAACAAATGTAAAAGTCATGCTAAAACACACACGCTTCAAATGACTGTTCCTTGTCCAGCTCAAATTTCATATGCTTGGCCAACAAATGATGATGGTCGGAGGTGGATGGGCTTCATTTCCGGTCCCGATTTAAAGCACAATCACAGAAAGCCAACACCACATTGTATCAGCCAAGAGGTCAAGTGTCAAATTGGAAATGCTCTGAAAATGGACACTTTCTTAACAACCAAAGATGTGCAAAAACGGTGCGGCATTGGCATTATACCTGGGGAAGTGTTGCTGGCTGCTGCAAATCCTGAGAGGGTCCCTCATGAAAGATCAAATATTCTTCCTACAACAAGCCAATCTAGTAAAGAGCTCATGCCACTACTAAAAATCCTTGATTTTTACAAGATATGACAAAAAGTCGAAAAGGAACAAGAAGCCTCAGAATCTGAACTAAGTGAACAAGTGAACAAAATGATGGGCAAGTACCAAATGGAGGGTGTGGAGTATCTATTTAAACCTAGAAGAAAACACGCCTTTTTTATGTCACCATATTAGTGTAAACTGCTGGGCGAAGCAGAGGAACTGTTTTTGGACATTACGTTCAACAGAAACGATGATTTCCCTTATCTTTTAAATTAAGTTATTTTCAATAAAGAAACTCTGCTATCAAGCAGTCAGCAGAGTATTATGTGACAAGCAAGATGGAGAGTCCTATGGTTTGTCTTTCCATGAAGTATTCAAACAAGCCACGAAAATAAGCCATGAAGATAAGGTTTCGTTGTTAAAGCTTGGGTCTGCTGCAGCTGTTAGTCTTTGGAAACAGCTTTGCAAAGTCCTCAGTACAATGAGTAGTCGAAAGTCCACCCAATCTGTCAGGAACATCATTGTCAAGCAGATTACAGCCATCGATGCTATGGAGGACAAGAAGAAAGAAAGTTTGCCCGGCTTCATTAAAAGTTTGGATGAAGGGAACTTGTTTGTTTTAAAGTTTGAATGGATTCCCTTTCTCAAGTCATTCTCAAAAGTTTTTTCAGGTGGTAAACCAAGAGGGCTACAACTTGCTTAGTAACAAGCTCTTCAAGGTCAGTATCAAACCTTTCGTTTAGCAGATCTACTTCATTTTCTAGCTTTGTAGTCGTATGGTTTACTTGATGTACCTACTCGTTCAGAGTTGTTTCTTAATCACTAAATACTTCTGTTTCAAGTCGGCAATTGTACCCAGGGCTACAGCTGATCCATGGTTTTGGTTTTCTTTTCAAATGGTTATTCTGTCATAAACATCTAATAGGCTGTCAAAGAGACAATCAGGATTGTGTTGAGGAAAGTTATCACAAAATCATAATGAATGAATTACATTTTGGTGTGTGTGCGAAATTTACATTGTGTAAATTAAATAAGGCAAAAACAAATGTAACAACAGTAGCAATTCAAGGTCCTGAGAGTGAATTCTCTAATCTGAAAAGCAACTCGACCTTTGCGTTGTGACTTCAAAAACAAAACTAGTCCTGGAAATTTTTATAATTTATGCACTTTTTGGGGGGGCTGGAAACTCCATCAGGTTTTTCCTTAAACAGTGGGAGTGGAGTCGAGGACAGAAACCTCAAAGAGGGAAACCGAGAGAGAAGTGGTAACAAGAAAGCTTATCATGAGAAAACTGATCATTATCTTTGATGCTGAGAAGAGTGGCAGACCACAATTTAAGACTAGAATGTCAGAACATGTACATATTGTACTTTTTAAATTTTATTCATCTTAATGTTAATGGTACTTGCAGGTTGCAGTGCAACATGTCAAAAACGATGATTGCACTAGGAGAGCCTTTTTAACTGTCCTGAAGGAACTCGACATTGAGTTAACACCCAGCATAAGATGTGATTTGTATAGCAGATTCCTAAGGAAAATCTACAATATCAGGTGTAAGGAATTTATTCAAGCACACAAGTGCCTTAATGAAAACCACTGTCAACAAACACAAGATCGAAGAGTAATGCTAAGGGAAAAACACAAGGTCCAGTTACAAAAGTAAGACCTTACGTACAATATTATATGTTATCATTGCTGTTACTATTATTATTACTTCATCATCATCATCATCATCATTATGAAATGCCCATCTGGCTTGGGACTCAACAGTTGCTCAAATGTCCCACATGATAAAGAAGAACTTATTTAAACAATGAATGCACATTATCATGCTCAAAAACTTACCTCAATTTCATCCTCAAACACACTGATTGGGTTTCAAATTTTTCTTCTACCTTAAAACTGTTAATGACAGTTATTGTTAGCTATAGCAAACCACTTCTCATGTTTGCAGAGTTGCCACTGGTCAGGAAATGGTCGGGGAAAAAATTTTTCAAGGTCAGGGAAAAGTTGGAGAATTTTATTTTGGGTCAGGGAGAATTGATATTTTGAAGAAAAGTCAGGGAAAATTGAAATAATTCAACACGGCTGATATATTATTGAACGAGGGAAGAAACATTTTGGGTAACTGTGTTCTGAATGATATTTTTCCGACACGAAGACGGAAAATTTGCAAAACTTACTAGTCTTAGTTCAGGCCAGAAGCTGCTCCTAGTTCTAACGTTTTGTGTTTAATTGGTCAGGGAGATCTTATTTTTATCAGGGAAAAGTCGGGGAAAATTCAGGGAATAGAGGAATACATAGAGAAATGTCCTCCTGTAAACATACTTTCCTCTCCAACCATGAATTTGTCATTTAAGCTTCAATGTTGCGACAGCAGGGGCCGAGTTAAGTGAAGTTAGGTGACCATTCATGCTAAACTTTAGCTGGCTGAAGATGGTTGCCAGAGCACTGCCATGTAAGTGTAGAGGCCAAATGTAGTATCCTGGAAACGTTTGAGGGAAGGACTGACAAAATTCTGTAAACCAATAGTAGATCAGTCTAGGTGAGATCTCATGTCTAAAAGGCAAACAACTTTGATGAGCTATGATTAGATAATAGATGATTGTAGTTGTTAGTTTTGAAATGCCAATCGTTTATCAATGTCCTATGCAGCTTCCTACTGATTTATTATTAGTTATTATTCAAGCCAAGTACGTGATTTCAAAATCAAAGCTTTCATAAAATCGTGATTTTTACACGTATGTAATAGTTCTAGAAATTTTCCCACTACGAAGTTGTCTTTATTGTGGGTGCCACGTTTCTCACAACGCCCTAGTTTTTTCACGAAGCATAGGCAATAAAAGACGATGCACAACTTCTTTTAGTCAGAGACTGTTAGTGAAGTTACACCGCTACTGTGCTAGGATCAGAGGATCCAAGTTACCGCTATTTCAAGAGTATTTCGCTGTCTCTCTGCTACCTTTTGGTCTGAGTCGTCAACCAAAGTACGCAAGTTCTTATTGTTGTAGTTATTTGCTAAGTAGCGAATTCTTAGGCTTTTCTTTATCATGAAAAGGTTTCATTTAGTTTATCTAGGTTTTGTTGAAATCGCTTTCACAGCTCTACTATTGCTGAGGCTTATTGTCAAGTTACTTTATTAGTCCAATTGTCATATGATTACCAAATTGTGATTCTTTCACGCTATATTTAGCTGTTTTGCAAGATAGCCGTTGATATCTTCATTTGTTACGAAAAGAGTTGGGCATAGTCTAAAATCTGGACTGGACCCTGGACTAGACCCTGGACTGGACCTTGGACTCTGGACTCCAGATTAAAAAAATTTTAAAAAATTTAAAAAATAAAATAAAAAATAAAAAAGGGTTTTTTGCCTCACGTCACGTGACGCTACCCCTAATCTTTTCATCTGAAAATCATAATATAATTTCATCTGTGACGCTACCCCTAACTTTTCATCTAAAAACATTTTCGGCCATCTTCAGTAGTAATCTATAATCGGAAATGATCTTCAGGTGATAGTAAAAAATATTCAAGACATGATCCGAAACATTCTTAAGTTTCGTGACTACCAAAAAAGGCATCAATGTAACAGTTAACAAATACCAGTTGTCCATTTCATATATCTGGTGGAAACTGACAAAATCGTGGCATATTGCTAGTTGAGTTTAGTGAGTTCCCTTGAAGGCGATTTCAAGCTCTCTCATTTCTACCTTTCGAGTTCGATTTTGTGATGGATTCTACACGTAAAGCCCCTGAAGACCAGTTGCCCTCTTCAAGTCTTGCATCCTATGCAGATGTAGTTAAGACAAAAAGTCCTCTGAAAGATGACTGGTGGCGACGTTTTCAGGCAGAAGATGAAGACGAAGCCATCGAAAAAGCCTTAGAGGCATCCCTTGAAGCTGCAAAGGTGGGTTTTTTCTCTTCTGTTTGAGTTATTTATTTTCGCCAGTAAAAAGGTCAGTATCAAAACTAGTTGATTTTTATCATCTTTTCTTTCTCACAAGAAGTACATTGTCCTGCTGCAGTATATTTTTCTTACAATTGCCCTTGTCTGTTTGCTAATATATCTTTTTATCAAAGGCACACAGTAGCTTGTAACTATCTTGTTTCCTGTGCTGACTAGGGTGTCCCAACGTGTGTGTTTTAAAATATCCTTAATTTAGCTCAAGACTTTTTTACGTGTTACTCTGCTCTGTAATTTCATTGCCCCCAACTTGAAAAAAAGAAGCAGAAAAAATATGTACATATCAACCGTCCAGGAATTTCTAGCATGCTCTTTGTTTAGATCTCTGCATCGTCTGCTATTAACCTTCCAAAGAATTTCTTTCGGTTACACCGAAACGCATGACTAAGAACGTTCATTCTGTTTAGGATAGTTTGCACAGACGTTAAACACAGTGGCCTTAGTAAATAGCGTGGCCAAGGGTTAGGGTTAGGGTTAGGCCTGGCCAAGTAAATTCAGGAAAGTTATAACAAGGTCACGACAGTTTCATTTCACTAAAAGTAATCGTGACTACCGTTGCCCTGTGGGCGTGAATCGCAAAATCTGGCACCAAAATCTTCTTGATTTTGAAGGCAAGTGCTGGTTCGCTGCTGCGTTTTCAGTTTAAGTTTCCATTTTGGCCACGTCAGTAATCAAATTAAAAAGTAACTTTCCTTTTTAAACCAACGCATCTGTAAAAGGTGTCTGTGTGCACTCCCGGTATGCGCTGTTATCTCTACGTTCCTGTTCCCACCCATGCATTGCTAAATGGAAACGCATATTGACATACAGGCGTTGACAATGAAAACAGGCTGCTAAATGAAAATGATATCAAAGTCAAGAAAAAAGGCGTAAGTAAAATATAAGCTGGAAAACCAGTAAGAAAAAGATGTAATGACAATGAAAAAGACGACGTAAAGCTAGCAACAGACACAGGGGTGTGTCACTTCAAAAAAATATCATGGACACGGTGAATTACTGTAAGTTGTGATAACAATGCAAGGGATGGTTAAAGGTTTTCATATTGTGGCTTTTTTAGGGGGCGGAGATACGTAAACGCCAAAAAATATCAGTTGTTATCAGCTTTTACCATACTGATACAACAAATTTTACCTTTTTGGTCAAGGGTCTAGAGCGGCGAGGGTATCTTTTTGAGTGTTGAGGGTACATTGTCTCTTTTTTTACTACACATTTTAATGAAAAAACTGTAATGATCAACCAGGCAATTCTCAGAAATGACATTAAAAAGTGCACGGCAGTCAATAAGTACATCGCGTGTTATCTTGGCCTTGCCTCCATCGCGACCGTATCAGGAGCCCATAACCTGCCGTATATAGTGTCGTCAGGCAACGGTTCTCGGCTGCGAGCTGCACGAGGAGACTACGATTATCCTTAAAAACTTCTGCATATAACTTTTTGACATTTAGAGCTATTACAGGAAATAAACGCTTTCGGGTAGCATATTTCTATTTGGAAATAAGCTTTCTATATGACAGAAGCCCAACACGTGTGATCACGGATCCACTATAACCTCCACGATGCGTGAGGGGATTGTTTTAACAAAAAGGCAAAGGAACCGCGTTGGTGAAAGGCAAGATAAAGGAGTCACGCTTCCGATTTTCCTTTCTGATATTTTTCTGATGTTTTTTTTGGTTTAAAAAATAGATGAAACACTAGAATAAGAAAAACTCCTACGAGAAACTGCAAAGTATTTGCTAACGGAAAAGTGTACCCATCATGAACGAGAGCAGCTTTTTTTGGCAAGTTCAAGGATCTCCAACCACACGCGATAAGAATGCATACAGGACAGAAAATGAGTACATTGGCCGTTTTCACACTAGAGACGGATAATCCGTCTATTTATATCTGTGCGATTATCCGTCTACATAGACGGATAATCGGACGGATAAAAATAGACGGACTATCCGTCTAAAATGAACACCGTTCCATTTTCACACTAAGACGAATTATCCGTAACGGACGGATAACCCATCTACGACGGGTTATCCGTCTCTAGTGTGAAAACGGCCATTCATGTAAAAACAACGTCCAATGTTCCAAGCAAGGATGATTATAGTCTCCTCGCAACCGAAGAGGATAATAATGGAGAACACACGATGTACAATTTAATACATATCTCCTTACTGACTTCCAAGCATTGTAGTGTTATTCTAGTAAATACGGTGTTTGGTTGTTTTCCTATCAGGCTACCATTCACTCTAGGGAACTAATGCTCTTAACGAACCACTTAAAGGGCAAAAGGAGCTCAGTTGTCATTGACGGAGTGCATTCAGAATACAGACTGATCACACATGGTATTCCGCAAGGATCGATACTGGGGTCACTGCTATTTATCATCTTTGTGAATGATCTCCCAAACTCAGTCTCCAAGTCAACTGTAGACATTTACGCAGATGACACTACTTTAAGTACTTCCGCTGTAGTCTCAGATCTACCTGCAATTCAGCAGAGGCTCCAAGAAGACATAAACAAGATTACAGTCTTGACATCTGACAACAAGATGGTACTTAATGCCTCTAAAACAAAAAGTCTTCTCGTAACTGGCAAACGACTGCAAAAGGTTCCAGACTCGAATCTTAAATTATCATGCAACGGTAGCGAGATTGAGCAAATAACTTCACAGAAACTACTTGGGGTAAAATTAGACAATCACTTGAGTTTTACTGAACACATAGATGACACTTGTAAAAAAGTGTCACAACGTATTGCGGTGCTGAAGAAGATTAAGCGTAACCTGCCTCTCGCTGAGCGTAAGCTTTATTTCAACGTCTTGATCAAGCCGATAATGTTGTATGGCTCGTGTGCATGGTGCGCTGCATCAGAAGGGAACGTTAACTGCGTATCCAAGCTGCAAAAGCGAGCAGCTCGAGCAATCTTGGATGCGGATATTGGTGAAAGAAGCGAGATGCTTCTCAGACGACTTCATTGGCTGCCACTTAAGGAAGAATTAAACCTTAAAAGGACTAGTTTAATATTTAGGCGCATCAAAGATGAAAATAATTGTCCGAGCTATGTAACAGAATCAGTCGCTATGGAAAATATAACTTAGTGTGCCCTTCCTATAACAGAGAAACGGAAGGGGGGCGAACTTTCCAAGCCAATGGAGCAAAACTATGGAACAGCATCCCTTTAGACATTTGCAAGAAAGACTCCATTCGCTCCTTTAAATCTTCTGCTAGAAAATATTTTTTGTCCAAAAACTCTTAGCTTAGTCTTTAGTTGCGCATATCTAGATTTAGACTTTTTAAATTTTTAACTTTTATCATATCTTTAAATTTTAGCTGTATTCTATTTTGTAATTTTTATTACTTTATAACTGTAAATAGTTTTTAATTTTTAACTTAGTGTTCCGTTAATATATGAACAATTAACATTTGATTGACGTTTGATTTCGTAAATACCTTTTGATTGACATTTAGCCGCGTAACCGATACGGTCAATTGACCTTTGAGCTTGGATAAGTTAGTTTTGTCGCAGATATTTTCACTGTGAACATGTTCGTTGCTGACCTGTTTCGCTGACCCATTTTCTGCTGTTTCCAAATCTGTTTATTTGTTTCCTGACCTGGACAAACCGTAGAACAATCTGATTGGACATCGTCAAAGAACCCAGTTAGATTGTCTGCCTGGTTTTTTACGGAACCACTTAGGATAGAGGGCCACTGGTTTGTCAGTTTTTTACTGTTATGTGTTACCCTCTGTAAATAAAGTTGTTACTTACTTACTTACTTACTATTTGTTTATTTATTTAAATACTGCACGAAGTGGCCGGCCTGGCGTCGATGTCTCAGAAAGGCTTGTGGTGTATGAGGCCACCTAAGCAGAAATTAGCCACAGGTCAAGGGGGACTTTGCCGGGTAATGCAACTTGTAGATGTAGATGTATATGTTACCGTGCAGGATCATACTGTGGAATGTGTTACAATTAGAGACTCTTCAAGTGGTACAGACGAACAAGCTGTTGTTAACCTAACAAGTCCATCACCCAAGAAAAAGAAGAGGTTGGTTCCTTAAAGCCACCTACTTTTTCAGTTTTAGGTCCATTGCATTCAAATGTCTGGTGAATTTTAAACACTCACCTAACTCAGTTTTGGCCACACTTGGGTGTGAGCATAATAAATCTTCCTGAAGATACCGTGCCGTGCCTAGTGTGTGATTGTACGATAGATTTTAAAACGACTGCATTAGAACTTACAAGACGTAGAAGATATGGTTTTCCTAACAAGGATATTTATATTTCTATATGCTACCACAAATGATATGACGCCTTCAGTTATTCCCATTGTAGGACAACAAGCAACTCAGCTGATGATAAGCCGATGTCTTTTGGCCACCGTATAATCATTGAAGATGACTCATCCTCACCTGATGAAGTCTCTCAGGTATTTAAATAATTAATTTATTCCTCAGTTACGTAAAGTAAAACTCTCTGAAATAGTATTCCACACCTCAATTTATTAGGCTTACTAGTTAACCTTTTTTTTTCTAAAGGGAAGTGACCTTACGCTGCCAGGGCAACCATGTATAGCTTGTTACGATTTCCTATCGATGCGTTGCGTTAAAATGCGATTTTATAAGCTAAAGACGGTCAATTTACCTCTACTGGTGCATAAGTTATCTCCATAACCTCTTATTAACTTTGGTAACCTAAACTTTTTCCTCTCTTTACTAAAGTAATATGTTTTGGTGAGATGCCATGAAACTAATTGTTTCACTGCGTTTTCCTGTGCAGGAGTAGTATAGCACAGCGGTATATACGAACTGACCAATGACAGGACCCCATTCAATACACGTGACACATATCAACCAATCACAACACTTGGATTTTACACGTGACTTTTAATAGAGAACAATGGGCTACGTCACAACTTCTCATAACCTATTTCCTAAAAGTGTTTCATCATCATCAACTTCTCATAACCTGATTCCTAAAAGTTTACAATTGCGTTCTTTCAAAGTACCTATAGTACACAAGTGGAACTCCCTAGGGTGGTTAGAACTACATTTAATCAAAATCACTTAAAAGAAGGGCCGTGTCAATGTCATCTTCGTCTAAGACAGCTTTTTTGTAGCCGTAAGGCTATGATAAGAATGTGTCTGGGTCAACAACACGTTTGTCGAACACAACTCGATAATTTTTGATCTGTTCGCTTGTGGTCAATTGTTTTGTTTCAGGATCCCGACCGATTTTGTGAGGATTTACGATGGGAATCTTTCTGGGAACGCTTTCTCCAGTGGATTCATTTCTTTTGGGAGAAGTGACTTCAGAAATGACATTTTGTTTTAATATTTCATAGTTTAATTGTTCTTGTCCACGAGTATTGAGTGTGAATCCACGTACTTTACATTCGACTTTGTTTTGTGATGTAACCATAGTTCTTTGGACCAGCAGATGCAAATTCTACGATGTGATTGTCTTTGGATAGTTCGTTGGTGAATTCACTGAGGTAGTCACCCAGGGTGAGAGTTGGTTCTCCTTCTTTCTGCGAGTATATGATGGAATTGGTATCAAAGTAAAGAACTTGTTGCTGATTTAATTTACTCAGAACGTCTTGATATAACTTTAATCGCGCCCAACACGTTGTGAAACAGGCAATGAAGATGTTAGTGTTGGGTTGAATTCTCTCTTCGTCATCGACATTTTTGTATACGATTTCTACCATTTCATCATTCATGATCCTGAAGGCTTGGATTATTTTTTTGTCGTCTTCGATGATTTCGTACAGACGTGAGGGTTGCGTGATTGCCACCACTTGACTTTTGTTGCCTTGTTGACCATATTTTCCCCAGAAGCTGTTGAGCATCATTTTAGCTAATGATCTTCTTCCGGGATTTTTTTGAATCTTGTCGATTTCTAATTTGATTCCTTCATTTTTTTCGTAGTTTTCCACGTACTGAATACTTTTTTGACTGTCATTACCGACCCATTCTGGCCATCCACTGGCTTCTTGCTTTATTTTTAGAAAGGTGTTTACGTAGGAGGTGAACATGTCATCGCTCGTCAAACTGAAATGCCAGACTTCGTGTACGTGCTGTATCACATAACCTTGTTTGACAGCTTCCATCAATTCGGGAGTACACCAAGTTCCGGTGAGACATCTTTCTTTGTCACTGTGTACGCATTGGTAACTACGCTCTGTCAAAGGTTTGGGTTGTTCTGTTTCCACACATTTTCTAAACAAGGGAAATGTCAATTTACTTCCACTTCGGTACGGAAGAACAGGATGATACAATTCTGTTGGCGGTAAGACAGTGCATTGAGCTAATCCAAAGTAGTCGCTTAGGTCTGTGACCCCAGGTTCAAGAATGATAGTTGGATGTCCAACTGGGTAGATCATGTTCTTGTTTACCCAGGGATAAAGAGACATGAAATTGACATACCAAATTTTCCCATCGTCTTTTACCTTGTGAAACAGTTTCACAGCATTTGTTCTACCTCCAAAAAAGGCGTTACGAGGTTTCAGTCTGTCAATGATTTGAAAAGAATCCACCACTTCTTGAATGGACTTGTCCTCTTCTTTCTTCTTCTTCCATTCACACTCCCATATCACTTGCACAGAGTAACCTTTCAGAAATAAGAGTTGCTCTTTTGCCTCTTGGTTTTCGTAAACATCATCCATTGTTCTTTCTCCCATCTTTTCTCTTTCTTCGTCTCGGTTAGGGTAGCATTTTGGACAACCGTGCCAATAACAACCATTGAATTTGTACACAACATTGGTGATGGGATCGTAGCCATCCACGTAGTATTTATTAGGACCGTCTTTAATGACATGTTCACCACCGTTTCTTCCATGTTGTATGTTGTGATGGGGCTTTGTGTTGAGCCAGGTCAACCACTCGATACTAGCCTTGCAGTGAGGTTTGCCTTGTCCGTGCCATCCACTTATCGGTTCTGAGGCGATGGTTCTCTCTTGCATGTGAGTCTTTCGATAGTAAAGAGTACACGCCGAAGCGATGGTCAGACATCTCTCAAGAGGGTTGAAACCGCTGATTTCTTCGCATTCTTGACAAAAGACTTCACATCCACCCTTCAGTAGTAGTCATCAGATTGACAATAGCTCAACAGTTCTTCTTGAAAGTTGAATCGGTAATTTGGATCCTTGGAGAGGTTTTCGTACCATTGATTAAACTCTTTGGCTCTGTTTGGTGACATTCCTTTAGGATCGCAATACTTTTTGTCCAGCAATGGACCCACGTACTCTTGGTTTTCTGGGGTGTTGAAGAAGTGTGGGAAGAAACCTTTCTTCTTCTCTTTTAGTCCAAAGGCTTTTGGAAAAGAGGCAAGAGGCATTTGAAAGAAACAGAGCGAGTCTTTTAATTCGATGTCACCACCGTTGAAACTCAAAGAAATTATCTTGACTCCATTGACTATTTGATCTACTCCAACGTACTGTTTGAATAATTCGTCAAGTACGAGGTAAGCATCGAAGCCTTGAGAATTGTGAGCAATGACCGTTAGTCTACAGTCCAAGGACAGTTCTCTCAACCAATCGATGAAGTCAACAATGCAGGTTTCCCCTTCGAAATTGAACGACTCTTCGGTGTTAGAAGTGGCAGCACACACTAAATTGGGAATGTGAACACCCGTATCTTGCATGGTTTCACTGTCCCAGTAGACAAATATGTGAGGTCTTTCTTCAATCGATCTTGAACCATCACTTTTTCTCTTTAGACGAGTCTTCTTGAGTTTCTTCATTTTTTCTTCTAGCTTGGTGGGATTTTGCATGAAGCATTGATGATGGTCCAGGATCTTGTACTCTTTACAAGAGGGGCATTCATTGGTTCACAGACATGGTTTGATGTGGTTTCACGGGGACGAAGCATTCGCATGCACTTGCCGCATTTTCTTTTGCTGCTACAGACACTTTTGCGTGTTTCGTTTACTTCTTTTCCGTTTTCTTCACTGAATTTGGTGTGGTTACTCAAGCAATGGGTTCCAAAGAATTTTCGTTGACATCTTCCACACTTGTAGGTGGCCCGCTCTCCCTTTTGAACTTTGTGATAGTCTTCACACTCAATTTGAAAACAGGATCCACATTTTCTTCCATTGCACCTGTGGGATTTCATGTCGTCGTGATCGTAGCCTTTCTCGCATATCAAACAGAAATGATTTCTTCCCATGAAAGCTTTCAGGGAGGTACATGTGTGATAATGTTTTCCTACTTTGATAAGAATGACATCTTTTCGATGGGGTTGGTAGACACCCTTGTAGATGATCCTGTAATTTTGATCGATAGAGAATACGACCAATCTGTAATCGGGTAAAACCTCTTGGAACTTGATGATTTCAGGTATGCCACAGCTCGCTATCGGGACTTTTGCAGTTTCATGTAGGGCCCTGGCTTTTTTTTCTTGAATTGGAAGACCTTTTCTGAGATTGACGTAATCGGGATGGTTTGTTCCAAGGTCAGCGTGTGACATCATGGTGACTATGGCTCTGGCACAACACAATTCGTCTTGGTTGTTAATCTTCACCACACTTCTCTTGAGATCTAACATCTTTTCGATGACCAATTGTCCTTTTCGAATTCTTTTTCCTGTACCACCGTTTCTGGGATTACGAATGTGAGAAATGTGGATAGAAAAACTATCGTCCAATTGAAAATTTTCATTCGAGTTTAGCATGGCCGAAATCTGTTGCATCATTTCTGCTGCTCTCAAACCGTTTCTGGTCCAGTCACTCACTCTCATGCGGGGAGAATGGTAGCCGTGATGTAATCGATTAGAATTGAGGTTGACATACAAATAATCATCGGCTTTAACTTCTGGATCGTTTAAGACTTGTTGTTCGATGCTATGTCTGACAGCTTCTTCTAATTGTTGAGGTAGAATTCTCTGAATGGAGGCATTGAAATCAAGTGCTCCTCCATGTTGAACCAACCTTCCAGTGTAATTTCGATGTCTCACTCCTAGATGTCTCACTCGTCTGTCTAAGTGAGGAGTCAAAACAAAGTCGAATCCGTTTTCCAATTTATCAGCGTGATTTGCGAGGTTATCTTCCTTATCGCTCCAATCAAAGTCCAATTCCTCATTCATTGTAATCGAAACGTGAACAAAATAAAAATGGAGTAGATACATACCAAGGAGGTGTGAGGAACAGTGACTTTTACGGTTGAATTTATGTATTTTCCCGCCATTTTTTATTTTTTAGTACGTGAAGAGGGGGATACCCCCATCCCCTAGTCTGCTTTTCCGTGACGTAGATAAGCACGTGATGACTCATATATATTTCTTAGAACTTAATGCGTTGGTTTGTGTGCTGTAGACTCGACTCGAGGTAAGTCATGGCTTCGAATGATTGTTTGATATGTCTTGAACCGTGTACTCCTCATTGGAAAGATCATACACCATGTTGTCGAAAAGTGTTTCATCATCGATGTCTCAATTGATTCATTATGAAATGTAGCATTTGTCATGAGAGGGTTAATGCGAGTCTGGGATGTTTTTACAGGAGTAAGTGTTGCGAGAGCGTATTTCATTGGTCCTGTAAACTCGACAAACAGAGAAATTTACCTTTTAATAACAGAAGGTGTCCAGTTTGTGAATGCCTACGTTTTGGTGAAGAGAAAATTGGTTGTTAACATCAACGAAGAATGATAGAATTGACCTTGCTACGAACTGGACCGAGTACGAGTGAACTGAAGATTAACATTCTTTATTTACCAATTATTGTCAGACTCACAGGTGAGGCTACACCTCGAACCGTATTCTTCTGGGGAGTTGCTGGATACGTATTTTACTTCTTGTACACTGATTTGAAGGAGAGGTATGCTACTCGACAAAAAATGGAATGAACTAAATAGACTGAGACAGATTGTCGATTTTTGGTTGGAGAGCGAGAAAGAGAACTGTTTGTCTGATTTTTATTTGACCCTATTGACATTTGTGGATAGTATTGCGTTCACCAGATGATATTTTCTCGTTTGTTTTGCGGCAAGACAGTTAAATATGCCCTGTGAAACAAAAATGAATAGAAGTTATGAAATGACCGATATCATTTGAAATCAACTGTCATTAATTCTTATTTTTGATTTTTAGATGGAACCTTGTATTGTTTGTAAAAAAAGTTCTACAGCTGAAGATGATAAAATGCATTGTACAGGATGTTGTTTTTCATCTATTCATGAAATGTGTATTGACCTATGTACAATGTGTCCAGTTTGTAAAAACCGTCTTCAAGTTTTAGAAAGTGTTAAAAGAACCGAAAAATTTACTCCTGAACAAGCAAAGTTAATTGAGAAAACGTTTTTGAGACATTATGATTTGTATAAGAATCCAAGACCGCCTACTATAACAAGGTTGGAAAGAAAGGGTGTAAGAAAAGCTTTGAAGAAGAATGACAATCCTCTTCTAGCTATAAGTGAAACTAGTAATAGAATTTACAATGTGAGTTTGTTTTTTCTGTTTGATTTACCTGAAGAGGAGACAGGTGATTGGGAAGATATTGCTTGTAGATTATCTTTGGGTTACATTTTACCCATGCTACGAGAGATGAAATCGAGATATCTATTAAGACAAAAAAATGGTGGAGTTCATCCGGTTTTTCACTTTTTAAGTGAACTTTTAGAAATGGATGTCGATGATTCTTGTAAATAAAGACCTGCTATAGTGAGAACTTGTAATCAAAAATGTGAACAATGTATAGAATTTGTCGGGGTCGTAACTGCAGACGATAAATATCTGAAAGGTTATCCGAAAGGTGCAGCATTAGGTAATCCTAATTTTCTTTATGATAAGGTTGAAATGAAAAAAGAGGTCACACTAAAACAGTTTTTTGAACAAGCAGGTTTTTTTAATGCAGTGTTGAACTCATTTAATAACAATGTGTAACTTACATTATGGGATCAATAAAAAATAGACTTAGAGATTTAACATTTTCTTGGTTTGCATGACTTTCTTGATGAATCTCTCGGTCAAGTTCTTTTTCTTAAACTTGTCGATGCTTCGTATCATCTTTTCATCGGCCTTATGCTTGTCCTCTAAGTTTCTAGCTTTACTGTAGTCGATGTCATGTTGTTTGGATACTCTGTCTAATCTATTTATGCCAGGGTCCCCTCGCTTTAGTCTCTTCTCCAGATGTGTTCCAGGTCCCATGTACTGATAACCAGGCCAATGAAATTCAATTCCCGTTTTAGCTATCATTTTTTGAATGTCGAATCCCTGTCGCTTAGATCCTGTCTTCTTAGTTGTTTTGGTGACTCTCCCTTTAGATGATTTTCAAGTGACCACTCAGGACTTTTTTTTTTAGTTGCTTTCATAGTCGCGCTGCAGACCTTTTCTCAGTTTATGTCCGGGAGGGTACCAATTTTCCCAGCCAGGTAAAGGAGCTAGTTTTTCCAACTCTGTTTTACGTTTCTTCTTGGGTTGTTTTCCTTTTGAGGTTGTTCCACTTGTACTAGGTAGACCAAGTGAATGCATCAAACTCTCACCCGCTGCTTTTAAAACCTTCTTTTTGACTTCTTTACCAAGCGATGATTTTGGAGTCGTGGGTGGAGACGATTTGTAAGGAGAAGATTTTAAGGTTCTCACAGGTATTCGTGAGGCTGGAGTGTGTGGAAGAAGACTTCGCTTGTCCTTACTGTAACTACCAGTAGAACGAGGAGTTTGTGGTTCTTTTTTAACTGTAGACCATTTGATGATCTTACGCAACATGTTTTCCAAGGGCCCTTCCACCATACCTTCATCATTGTTATCTAAGTCGATGGGTTCATTTCCTCCAGTACTCTGACCGGGTCCTAAACGAATTCGTTTGGTCAAACGTCGTTGCTGTCTCGCTAATGGTTTGGCCATCTTAACAGCTGTTGCAGCTGGAATTTGCTTACTCGTTAGGATGAGATGTTTTTTGGCAGCCACTCTACCCACTTTGTTTCACAGAGTACTATCTGAAATTTGTCCTTTGAAGTATTGAGTGAGATTGTCGAAGTCTTTAGTCGGTACCATGATCATTTCGTTCATGACGAGAAGCAGTGTGAAAGAGTTCTTCCCAATAAGCAGCTTTTTCCTCTGTTTCTTTTTGTTTAATCTTGAGAGATCTGATGGTCTTCTTTTTCACTGAACAGTTTTGACACAACGTAATCGTATCACCAGGTTCTGTTTCCACTGATAGACGTTGACAGTCTGAACAAACCTTGTCAAACTCCCTGGCTAAATACAATTGATTGAGTTTTTCGTATTTTGTTTGCCATTGACGTACTAACTCTTCTTTTTCTTTAACTTCCTCTTGGAGGTGATCGTTGGTACGATTGGCCTCTTCTAATAAGTTGACCAGTTTAACAAACATTTCTAAACTCATCTTCATCTCCTACCACAACAAACGTTGTAGCAATTGGTTAAACCTCTCCACAAGATACTTCCACCTTTCTGTTTTGACTTCAAATGATTCAATAGTATTGTCTTTCTCTTTTTCAAACTGGTTTGTCTACTACCCAGTTCTCTCAACTTTGTTGCCTTCTTTTTAAGGGATTTATAGACAGGTCGACTGACAGGAATTATTCCACTCAATAGGTTCAAAACCATTTCACTGACTGCATTGATCTGTTCTTTGTTGGCATTTTCTAACATGACTTGTCGCTTGTATTGATTAGCTTGTTTCAAAATTCCATGCAAAAAATTATGGTGAGTCACAAAATGACTACGACTCATGTTTCAAAGACACTTGCTTTCGTCTACAACCACACCTCTTTTTAACATGTACCTCCACTCAGAGGGTGGAAACTCACTGGCAATGTAGTTCTCCTCAAATGGTTGTTCACCACTCCGATGCTTGCGAACAATCTCATCTAATCTATCTAACTCTTTCTGTTTTATAGTTGAGTCCTGGAACTTCAGTACAAACATGTCCATTCGTTGTATACGCTGTCTAGGTTTTAATTCAAAATCCCTAACTGCTTCTGAAAACGAGATCAACCTCTTCGAAGACATCGTTGCACAGAATGAAAATTGTAAATGTTGAAAAATCCCTTTTATCAGTTAGGTATAATCATATTGCGCAGGTCTGTTTTTGACATCAGTCTCCTCAATTTCAACTTGGCTTGGGGTATTTTTTTCATTAGACTCAACAGGGTTCCTCTTCCGTCGATACTTTCCACTTTCAACAAACGTACCAGAGGAACTGAAGCTGCTGGTATTTTACGAATCAGACTCAACAAAGTGATTCGTTTGTCAAGGGGTTTAAATCCTTTGGTTCCCTTTTTGAATTTTCTTTTCTTTCAAGGTTTCTTAGGTTTCTTGACAAATTTCTTCATGTCTCCGAATTTGTCTTCATACCAATGCCTCTTTTTCATTCGTTTCTTTTTGTCGTCTTTCTTTACGGGAGCTCTCTTGCCTTTCCTGCGTGTTGTCACTGTGGGTGGTAACTCGCCGGTGTTAAGGACACTGGCTGGAGTTGGTTGAAGTGTTTGAAGAGCGATTCGTCTTTTTGGTGGTTGGTTCTCGGTGTTAAGGACACTGGCTGGAGTTAGTTGAAGTGTTTGAAGAGCGATTCGTCTTTTTGGTGGTTGGTTCTTCTTGACCTGAGTTGAACTCGGTTTGACAGTTTTTTTCCCCTTGCTTTTACCTTTAGGTTTACCATATTTTTCGTAGATCTTTTCGTACTTGGATGTCACATCGTCCAAGTGTCGATGCCCTTGAAACTGAAGATCCATGATGTGTCTTGTTTTGGTAGGAACTCATGAATGTGTTCTATCAAGGAATGTACATGTATTTATTTCGCTTGCGTTTCTTAGGTTTCGTGGCTCGTTCCAAACCCTTACGAACTCCAAATCCTACACCTGCTGATATTCCAGCCATGGTTGCTGCTTTTCCCGCTGCTACGAGTGCTGGTATAGCTGCTGCTAAAGGAATGATACCCCTTTTTGTTTTCGTTTGGTTCTTTTTCTTTTCCTACTCACTCTACTTTTTCTACGTCTTGTCTTCACCATCGTAATGTGTAATTGGCGTATTAAACGTTGGAACTATCACTTATATCGATACTTCCATTTTCACTTCGGTACAAACTCGTAAAATTTTGCTTGTCGTACTTTTGACTACACTTTTGGGTGAAAGGTGGTGCCATGTCGATCACAATATGCTCTATCGTTTGCATTTTAGTTAGAAACGCTTGTAGGTCATTCAGTTCCACACCATTGATGTAAGTGTCGATTTCGATCAAACATTTGGCATAGGTGGTGTAGGCAAATTTACTCATTTCCACTTTGTTGGAAAACTTTTTGAAATCAGCCCATCCTTTTACTAATGTTCCAGCCGTCGTCAAAGCAATCATGGCAAAACTGTTTTCCCAGACGGAACCCACGAGCATGGCCAGAGCCATGATGAGAAGTGCTGTACCATTGAGAATAGCATTCCATCCTTTAAAAAACTGAAATCGTTGTAGATGACACCACCAGTTTTTGTGGTACTGTCGACGAAGATCCTGAAGTTTTTGTTTGTTCACTCCGTCCGTTGAGTCCATTGTGTCTAATTTCGTACTCTAGTCGAAGTGCAAGCCACTCTAGGTGGACCACCGTCTTTATACGCGGTGGTGATGGTGTTAGTGGTTGTGATCCCCGCTATTCTTCGTCCTTCAGCCGTTTGTCGCTGGTCGTTCAGAAGAAGTTCTAATTGTCTCTGTAATTCGTCTTGATTCATTCTAGTAGTTCCCCGTGTTGTAGAACTAGTACCAGCTGCAGTTCCAACGTTTCCAATGGGTTGTCTCTGTCTCGGTGAGGGTGTAGATCTTTGTCTACTCCCTGCTGAACTAGTACTTCTACTTCTACTTCTACTTCTAGATCTATTTCTACTACGACTTGTCGAAGCTACTCCGGCCTGAGTAGGAACGGTCACTGCAGGTTGCGTTGTAGTTGCTACACCTACCGAGGTGGGAATCGGAGCTGCTGTTGTAGGTGCAGCTGATGATCCAACTCCTACAGTAACAGGAGTAATGCTACTAAAGTCTATGTTTGAGTCTGCAAATAAAGGTGACAAAGCCACTCCAACTCCAACAGGAGAAATTCTGGGAGAGGGAGATCGACTTAGTGACCAACGTGGTGAAGGGGTCCTCGATGCTGCCATTCTATCTCAGCGATTCTAATACTTCTTCGAGGTCGTTTTCGTTTTTGACCAGGACTGGTGATCATAGATATGTTACTCTCGTCACTCTCGTAACCGTCACTGTCCTCATCACTGTCTTCCTCACCTCTTATACTCTTCTGAATCATGTCGTGCCACTCGTGCAATTCGTCACTGAAATAGGTCTCATTATGCTCGTCGGCCAATTCACAGACTTCGGCTGGACAGGCTGCCCATTTCATTTTTTTAAGAGCTGGATAATCAATGTCACCTAGGTTTGCAAGTTTGTAGTTGGCTCTCAAAACATTCATGAATCTCTTGAACCAAGGAATTTTCACCCTTCCTGAGTCATTTCTGACTTCGTTCTTATGACAAAGATGCTGCTTGTGATCCTCCATGTGTCTTGCCGTTTGGAGACTTGCACCCTGTTCTAACCAGGTAGACAGAGTCGTATTGGTTCCATCATGTGGTTTAACCAATTCGTAGCTCTTAGGAGCATAAATTCCCTTCAACACATCCTCAATAGGTCCTCTTTTCACTAACCATTTTTCCAAAATAGTGGGTGTATTGTTAATCGATGATTCACTCATCCTGTCAAAAAGTAGAGGTCACACTCGCTTGGAACGAAAGGGACGAATGATTTTGGCAACATGCTTGGCTTTCTTTATATCGCGTCTCAACTTCATACCCAAATTTGGATATCCATTGATGTGATCCAATGCTGACCTAACGCTTGTTTTTTCTACTTCGTTCATTATTCTACGTAAATCTCTGATACCGTCACATTCTACTAGTAGTCTATTAACTACCTCGATTTCCCAGGGTGACGTGAGTAAATGCTCTTTTGTCTTTTCTAAAAAGAAGATGAAGTATGGCCACCACTCAAGCTCGCTTCTTAGCATGTTGGAACCAAGCTTCGTTGGTCAGTCTCTTCTGTCGAATGAAGTGTTTCCACTTCGTCTCTAATCAAATACTCTATCATGTGTCTTGTTCGCTTTATCAACTGTTTTCTTTGCATGAAGGCTCTTTTCGCTTGGTCTTCATACTCCACGATATTTCTTCTCAAATCCCTCACTCCACGAGCTTCATACAACACAAAATTAATAAAAACTCTGTCTTTTTGTACATCCTTTGTCTCGATACTGACACAAAGCCCAAACGAAATCCTTCCACCAACCATCTTCACTTCTCAACATTTTGCTTGAACTGATAACAATGATTAGGACCTTCTGATTCTAATAGGTGACTGACCACTCTCACATTGTCAGGGGAACTCGGGTGAAAATCCAATACCATGTAACCATAAGGTCTTTGGGTTATTCGTTGGTATGTGGTTGAACCTCCTTCCAACGCATGGGAAACGATTGCGTCAGTAAATTTCGCAAACCCACATTTTGTAAACTCAAAAATATTGATATTGCCGAATTCTCAGCTGATATTGCCTCTTCTATGCTTTGTGCAGGCGTACACTGGGACAACATTGATGCCCTCTCCGACTGCTTTAACACGACCCTTAATGACATTTTGGACAAGTATGCCCCGCTTAAGACAAGGATTATAAAAAATCGTCCAAAGATCCCGTGGTTTAATGATGACATTAAACAACTCAAGCGTAAATGTCGTCGCCTTGAAAAGAAAGCCTTGAAAACTGACCTCGCTGGAGACTGGAATAATTACCATAGAGTTCGTAATCAGTACTCTGCATCTCTTAAATCTGCACGTGTGAATTATTACTCAAACTTAATTGATCAGTGTGCGGGTGACTCTCGCAAGCTATTTCGTGTGGTTAATTCTTTGTCCAGGGAGCCACTTGAGATGGCTCTTCCAGAGCACGATGATCCCACTAAGCTTGCAAACGAATTTGGCACCTTTTTCCTCAAAAAAATTGAAACCATAAAGGAAAATCTTGACAAGTTTCAAGTTCAAGTGCCTCGACTTGTTCCTGTCACTCCGAAGGAGAATCTGGAGAATTTTTCTTCGTTATCCATAGAAGTGTGTAGGATTGTTCGAGAATCCTCTAATGCCTCTTGTCGATTGGATCCTCTTCCTACATGGCTCGTGAAGTCCTGTCTTGATGTACTAGCGCCCTCTATCACTGAGATGGTTAATCTCTCTCTTCTCAGTGGTTCCGTTCCAGAAAATTGGAGAACCGCTGTTGTCATCCCTCTATTGAAAAAACCTGGACTTGATTTGGTCTACAAGAATTTCCGTCCAGTCAGTAATCTACCATTCATTTCCAAGGTAGTGGAAAAGGCTGCACTTCAACAACTTCTCGCCCACTGTGAGAAAAATGCCCCTCTTCCTAAATTCCAGTCCAGCTTCCGTAAGTATCACTTGACAGAGACTGCTCTATTGAAGGTTCAAAACAACATCCTAATGAGTATGGATAATAAGCAAGTGACACTTCTCGTACTTCTGGACCTAAGTGCTGCTTTTGATACCATTGAACATTGCATTCTTCTTAATATTTTGCAACAGGATTTTGGAGTCGTCGGAACTGCTTTAAATTGGTTCGACTCATTTCTGTCTGGTCGCAAACAACGTATACTTGTCGGTGATAAGACTTCTGACGACTTCAATCTGAACTGTGGAGTCCCCCAGGGCAGTTGTATGGGCCCTATTTTATTTACTCTCTACGTCTCCCGTCTCTTTAACATTATTTCACAGCACCTCCCTTCCGTCCATGGTTACGCTGACGACACCCAGATTTACCTTTCCTTCCGACCTTGTTCTATCCATTCGGAATTTAACGCTGTCTCTGTCATTGAAAAGTGCATCGCTGATGTCCGCTCTTGGTTTATTGGTAATCGTCTAATGATCAATGACGCGAAAACTGAATTTCTAATTATTGGCTCCCGTCAACAACTTGAAAAAACATCTATTGATTCTATTATCATTGGCGACACTGTCATTAAACAGTTAGAAAGCGTCCGGAACCTTGGGGCCTGGTTCGATGCTCATATGCGAATGAATGTTCACATTGGCAAGATTTGTAGCAAGGCTTTTCGCGGACTATACAACATAAGACAGATCAGAAAATTCCTTACTGCGCAATCCACAAAGACACTGATCCACGCCTTTGTATCTTTGCACCTTGATTACTGCAATGCACTTCTATTTGGTCTACCTAAATACCAGATTGATCGTTTACAGAAAGTTCAGAATGCCGCGGCTAGAGTGATTTTTCGGATTGCGAAATTTGATCATATCACACCTGCTCTTATCGACTTACATTGGCTCCCAGTATCGTTTAGAGTTCAGTTTAAATTGCTTCTTCTTGTTTACAAGGCACTACACAACCAAAGTCCTTCCTACATAAATGATCTTTTATCCCTGAAACCAGCTACTAATTACGCTCTTCGTTCGTCTGCAAAATCTCTTCTGGTTGTTCCAAAAGTCAACTGCTCTACACTTGGGGATCGGGCCTTTGCTCATGCTGCACCTGTTTTATGGAACTCGCTGCCATTAACTATAAGAACAAGTAGCAGCCTCGCCATTTTCAAAAAGCAACTGAAAACATTTCTTTTCAAGAAAGCTTTTGACTTGTGGAAATAGTTTTAAAGTTTAGCATAGTTGTTGTAATAGTTTTAAAGTTTAGTGATTTCCATTTATTCATTTATTTTAACTTAATGTAAAGCGCTTTTGAGTATGTTTGTATAGTTCTAGCGCTATACAAGTCTATTATTATTATTATTATTATCCCTAGGATTCTTGAAGGTGATAACGTAATGTGCGTTTCTTGAAATACTCTTGGCAAACTTTCCTGGAGGAAACGTGTCCTGACTCAAATACATGACCGTAATATCGTGATGATGTGATTCCTTGGTAAAAAGATCCAAGACTCTCTTGTTGTTTCCTGCCTCCTCCATCAGATCGTCCATGATGAGTAAACCTCCTTTAGGAAACCATTTAGGTAATAGCTTTGTGTCTGGAATACCCTGGTAAAATTTCACACCATTTTTCTTCATGGTGTCGTAACTCGGTTGCCAGATACTATAGCAAAAATAAATCGCTTTGGGTCTTTTCTCAAACAAGTGTAGGTTTTTCGTGACCAGTTCCGTCGTGAAAAACGTTTTTCCACTTCCACTCGGTCCGACACACATGATACTCGAAGGAGTATAAAATTTGAAAGCAGAACATTTAGCCATACTTGACACACGTTCCAAATGAAAGATCTACTATTCACTTTGAGTTTATATGGATGTTTTTTCATTTTTCAGGTTTTGTTGAATGAGTCTTCCGTGGGAATCCCGATTCTGTTTGTTCTGCTCGAAAGTATATTTTGACCATCCCAATAGTGCCAATCGTGTTCACTGTGTCACCAAGACTCACTGCTGTGGGAGTTGGTATCATTTCGGTTGCAGACTTTACGTCAATTTTAGATTACATCCCATTCAACAGTTTTGTCCCGTTTGCAAAACTGTCAATTTTGGTGAACCACTTTCACGCGAACATCGACTCAAGAGTAAACTATAAAGTAAGTTTTATTACAACCATTACATCATGTGCAAATAATGACAAATACCCTGAGAAAGTCTAGTAGATTGTCTAAATTGACGTGCTTTTTCACGAAACTTTCTTTCGTTCACTATCAGTTTCTCTAACATTCTTCCTATCTTATTGTCGTTCCATTTGTAATCTCTTCGAGTAAACATGTCCTGAAAGTCGTTCATGCTTTTTCCCTGGGCTCTGTTCAACAAAAAGAAGGTATAGTCTCCACAACTTTTACTACTAAGAGACTGAAGGGCATGTGCGTTTCTCTTGACATTCATCTTCCACCATTTTTCCAACCATGCATAAAGAGGATCTGTTGTTTTTTGTCCGTACACGTCTAAAGGTACCGCATAACTATCGAAGATTTCACACACTCCATCTCGTGTCCAAAGAGCTATCCAGTGTTCACCAGGTTGACCTGCTGGATCTGTGTTCACGATGTAGGCAGCCGGTCTATTTTTAACGGGTTTCCTGGGTAATTCGTCACAGGCATAAGTTCCTTCGTAATACTGTTGTAATATTGGTTGACTTGCAACAAGTTCGTCTAATTGAGTGTCAGTCAGAGCAATCTTTTGCATAGTTAACGCTGATACACATCGTAGGTGACGGCTTTGTTCTTGTCGATTTCCAAGAGATTCTCAAATTCGGCAAACAAGATGACTGTGAAGTTAGCCGGTGGATTCCCTCCAAAGTTGAGAATGTAACGGATTTCTCCCAACTGCTTAGGATTCAGGACTGAACTGAAGAGATCACCGTTGGCTGCATTGTTAAAACAGAAGAGTGTGCAGTTTCTATTTGTGCCCCAGTCTTTCTCCGTCAACATGTTTCCTCGATCCTTCTTGAAACATTCGGTAGCTTGGAGAAATCGGAAATAGCCTCGATTGTCCAAATCATTACCGCCGTGCTTGATTTCTAAGGTTTCATACAGGTATTCCTCTCCTCTGAAGAGTTGCTTGATACTTCCCAAATTCATCTTTTGAAAGCAAAAGGGATCTCGAGCGTAATCACCATTGAAGGCTCGGGTGTCCACTATTCCCATTACCACCAAGTTGGGTCCTCTACCCTGCCAAGGGTTATTGATTTCATATTGTCTCCTGTCATTTGCAAAACTGTAAGTTCTGATCTCACTCCTTACTGTGGGGTAACTCACTACCTTCGAGGATTCCATCTTAACCGCCAATTCTTTTTTTTTTTTTTTTTTTATTTATTTTTTCTTTATTCTTTTTAAATGCTACTTACACTACTTACAATACAATATTAATGTAGTTACTTACACTACTTACAAAAAACTTATTACTTACGCCACTTACGATACTAACACTTACTCTATATAATACGCATACTCACGCTACTAACAATACTAATACCTACACTGCTTACAATACAACGTAATTAGATTACTTGCGCTACTTACAGTTCTAGCACGGTAAGATCATACCAGTTTACTCCTGTCACTAATGTACATTCCGAGTTGCAAATTACAGAAAATATGCATGGTATATATATATATGCGCCTTGTTTCTTTTCCTTTCATTTTTATTTTCGTTTTCAGGGGACTAGGGTCGAGTTGTCAAGAGACTATAAAAGAGGCAACAGAGGCTCCCACTTTTTTAAAACGATTGTAGTTGTATTTTTTTCCATTTCATAGATATGTTTTAAATACAGTAAGAAATCATTTAGTTTTGGAGAACATTTTTTCTGTCTACATAGCCAAATGTAATATTTAGCATTTAAGCAGCAGAAGTTAATTTGGAGTTTATGTTTAGAGCTATCCGGCCTTAGGCCCAGTGCTGTATCAGGCTCTAAGGGTGTCTCCTTGGCAATAACTTGGCAAGACTGTAGCCATACTTCAAAATTGTTCCAAAAATATTGAGTTTTTGGGCAAGCCCAAAATAAATGTACAAGTTTCTCTGTTTCTCTTTCGCAGAAAGTGCATTTCTCGCTATCGACGAGACCAATTTTTTTCAAGAAGTTGTTTGTTGATATTCTTCTATGAAGAAATTTAAAATTGAAAGTTATAAGTTTTGTGCTCTTTGTACATTGAAAAGCCATTTGGTAAACCTCTTTCCAGTTGAGCTCTTGTTTTGTTGTGAGAGTGACGTCTTCCTGCCACTTTTGTTGACTTTGATTGGGTGGTTCACTTTTTCCTGATACAAGTTTCTTATATACTAGTCTACTAGGTTTTCTGCTTTTTAAAAATTTTGACAAGAAATTTTCATGTTTAATAGAGGTTCTGATGTTATGGGGTATATATCTTTGAAGAAGTTTTATTGAAGAAATGATTCCAAGAAAGGTTAAAGGTCGGGCTGTCAGGTCATGTATAGTCTGGAAAGCAGTGAGCGAGAGAAACTTTCCGGAGTCATCCATTAAATGTTCTACTTTTGTTATTCCTTTGAGGAACCATTCTTTAAAAAACACTGGTCTATTCCCAACTCTTATTAGTGAATTATACCATAAGGGCGATGACCGAAAGTGATAGTCTGATACAATCTTTTCTTCATAATTGGCTTCTAACCAGATTTCAAGAATTTCTTTCAAAAAAGGATCTGATACTTTAATAATGTTACGACTGTCTTTTATGTTTAGATTTCCAGTTAGTGTTACTTCACCTCCATATTTTTCAAGTTCTGAGTCAAAAAATCTTTTCCAGCTTCCATTGTTTTCCTTATCTAGATACTTCTTTATCCATGTGGCTTTGAGAGATCTATTAAAGGAGGTTATATCAATCATTTTAAGTCCCCCTTCTGAGTAATCATTAATTATTACCTTTCTTTTTATTTTGTCGCCTTTGTCATTCCATAAGAAGTTGTAAAACATTACATTTATCTCCTTTATTGCTGTATGATTTGTTTGCAGAGGAGAGAAAATATATACCAGTTGTGAAGCTATGAAGCTTTTTAAAACAGTAATTTTACCTAAAAGGCCAAGTCTGCGAAGTTTCCAGCATCCCAGAATCAATTTAATTTTTTCTATTTTATCTTTGTAATTCAAAGATATAGTTACATCAGGGTCTGTTGACAACCATACCCCTAATGCTCTGACTTTTTTTTTTGGCCATTTGAAGTCTTTTTCAGGGCAAAGTTTAAAATCCCAATCCGCACTTGCACCGATCCACAAAGCTTCTGTCTTTTTGCTGTTAAGTCTGAGGCCGGATATATCACCGAAATAGTCTATTATCTTCAAAGATTCTAGAAAGGATTCTTCGGAGCCGTCTAAAATAAGGGTCGTGTCATCTGCATATTGGCTAAGTTTAATTTCTTTGTCCTTTACAATTATGCCACGGATTTCTTTTTTTTGGCAAATTGCATTGGCGAGTACTTCCACAGAGAGAATGAATAGATACGGTGACAGAGGGCAACCTTGCCTGACTCCCCGGTTGAGCTCAAAGAAATTACTTGCCCATCCATTGTTTAAAATACAGCTTTCGCTATTGCAGTAAAATACTTTTAACCAGTTCAGCAGTGATGGGCCGAAACCAAAGTATTGGAAGGTTTTACGAATAAAGGGCCACTCTAGGGTATCAAAGGCTTTTTCAAACTCAAGAAAAAGGAGCAGTCCCGGCATATTGTTTGCTTTTGAAAATTTGATGACGCTGTCTATTAAACGAATATTTTCTCCGATGAATCTGTCTCTAATGAAGCTGGTTTGATCGTCAGAAACAAGTTTTGGCAGGAAAGTTTTGATGCGGCTTGCAATAGCTTTTGTTGCAATTTTGTAATCGCAATTCAAAAGCGTTAAAGGTCGCCAGTTCTTTATTGAATTAAGGTTAGCATCCTTTTTTGGTATGAGCTTAATAATGCCCCTCCTTTGTGATATTGAGAGCTTTCCAATTTCGTAGGAATAATTAAAAGAGTGTATCAAAATTTCCGCCACGTCATTCCAAAACACTTTGTAGAATTCGCAGGGGAGACCATCAGTTCCTGGGGATTTATCTGTCACCATACTTTTCAGCGCTTCTAAACATTCATTCTTCCTTAATTCGCCCTCACAGAGAGATTGTTCATCGTTATTTAAAACCTTTTTGTTTTCTTGCTGTGGAAAGAAGAAAGCCCCTTCTTGGTTGTAAATAGCTACATTAGAACTGTAAAGATTTTGGTAAAACGATTCACATTCTTTTAAGATCTCTTTGTCTGTACTAATGAGGTCGTTGTCATTGACTTTGAGCTGGGTTATTGTTCCTTGTTTACAATGTCTCTTTTCCAGATTGAGAAAGTATTTGGTATTTTTCTCACCTTCATTGTACCATTGAGATTTAGATCTTAAAATTGCTCCTTTTGTCCTGTATTCTATTATTGCCGCCAGTTCGCGTTTCTTTGTTTCAAGGTCCGACCACACTTGTTCTCGTCAAGTTTTGTCGCCACTAAATTCAGGAAGACGTTTTTCAAGAGTTGCGATTGCTTGTTCTATTTCCTCCTCTTTTCTAGCGAGTTTCTTTTTCTTAGAAGTTCCATATTTCAAGGACTCCTCTCTCACTTTCAATTTAACCATTTCCCATAGTAAATTAGGGTTAACAGTATCATCTTGCACGTATTCAACCTTGGTTTGTTTTATGATTGATTTTATCCGATTAACATACTCAATGTCATTTAAAAAATAGGTGTTAAGTTTCCAAAAGCCTCGTCCTCTATTGTTAGAATGCAGCGAGATTTGTAATGTAATCATGGAATGATCCGTTTTGTATCCTGGTAATATGTCCGCACTGACGGTGTTACAAAATGTAGTCTGATTTACTAGGAAAAAGTCGAGCCTACAGTGAACTTCAGGTTTCTTTTGTCGCCACGTGAATCTGGAACTCTCAGGGTTTAAAACTCTCCATGCATCTATTAAATCCAGGTTTACAGAGAAATCGTTTATCACTTCCAGCGATTTTTTGTGGGATCTGGCAAGACCACCTTTTTTGTCCTTGTCAACATTCACTACTAGGTTAAAGTCTCCACCAACAATTATCTCCTCGCATTTAAAGTCGAGTAGCTGATTAAAAACAGAGGTGAAGAAATTCGGATCATCTTCGTTTGGAGCGTATATATTTGCTAGGGTTATGTGTTTTCCATTTGTAATCAGGTCACATATTATGAATCGTCCCTTGGGATCGGTGTAAGCTTTCAAGAGCTGAAAACTGAAATTATTGTTAAAAAGTATGACTACACCTGCTTTGTTACTAGAACAACAGCTGAATAATGCCTGGTAACCCCATTCAGCTCTCCAATCATGTATATTGTCTTCCGTACAATGGACTTCTTGGATAAAATATACCGACATTTTTTTACATTTGAGCCAGTTGAAAATTTCACGTCTCTTAAACTTGTCTCCTAGTCCCCGAGTATTAATCGATCCTATTCTGAGATCCATTTTTCTCATATATTTTGTTAAAAATAATTTGATCGAAGACGCTCAAGTGCATTGCTGAAATAAACCTTGAAAGTGTAAGCTGGCAAAATAAATCAAAAATACGAATATTTACATATCTACACATAAACACACTTAAAATCAATAATATTAGAAGACTGCTGATGGAATACGGTTGCATTCGTTACTTTGTTCGTATTTTTCATTTTAGAGCCGCCTAATATTAGTTCTAGATGTAGCGGAGGCCGAATCTATCAGGCATAATAATAACAACAACAACAAATAGAAAACTATGTATGGACACATTATGCTTACAGTTCAAGTTCCTTACCCAAAGGCCAAAATTTACCTCGGATGAACAGCTTGTCGGGCTGTGCCTTGCTAAATGAAGCCGGGATGTTGTTTCTCCTGGCCTTCTTAAAGGTATCCATTTGTGCCCTCCGCCGCTCCACGATCTCAAAAGGCAGATCTTGATACATCTTAAAATTGGTTTCTCGCAGTCGGGGACCTAAAGCGAGCATGCTTTGACAATCCTTGAATCTCAGAAATCTTGCTAGAACAGGCCGCGGTTTCCCTTCTTTCTTCTTACCAAGGCGGTGGACTCGTTGGATTTCTACCGAGGCAGCATCAACATAGCCAAGATCCCTTTCGAGGAAAGAACGTAGCACCAATTCTGTATCTTCTCTGCTCGTGTCGTCCTCTGGAATGCTTTCGAATTTCAAATTTTCACGTCTAGAGTAGGCTTCAAGATACAGGTGTTGGTCTTCTACTTCTTTAACTCTGGCTCCGAGCTTAAGGTTCTCCTCCTCCAGGCTTTTTAACTTCGTGTTGGTATTATCTTGCATTTTTTTTAGACTCTGCGAAGCTTCTTGGCGATCTGCTTCGAATGAATTCAAGCTCTCTTTAATATCATCAACATCGCGTCTTGTGGTGGCGTGACAGCTCTCTAAATTTTGCACACATCCTTCAAGTTTCAAAAGAGTCGCTTGAAAATCTTTCATTGATTTTTCAATACTGTCCAGTTTGTCTAGCTTCTTTAAAATGTTTTGAAGTGTGTCGCTAAACTCTTCGGTCATATTCAAGGCCGGTAAACTTACGTCTTCTTCTGTGTCTAGCTCGCTTACTTCATGAACACGAACAGCGTGCTCGCCGCTTTTCAATTTTTTGCTTTCTGGAGAAGCGTTCGATATCGAAGATTCGTCTGACGAAGACACTCTAGTTTTCCGTTTGTTCAGTGTTTCCTCCAGAGTTTTGGCCATTAAAATCCGCAGAGCAATTGAATTTAAGGCGGGTGGCTTAAGAAAACACGTCTCACTCCGCCATTGCTCCCCAGTCTCCTAACCGCCAATTCTCGGTAAACGTCAGGGTTA
Source organism: Orbicella franksi (assembly GCF_964199315.1). Classification (NCBI taxonomy): domain Eukaryota; kingdom Metazoa; phylum Cnidaria; class Anthozoa; order Scleractinia; family Merulinidae; genus Orbicella; species Orbicella franksi. The sequence continues at coordinate 5,749,558 of NC_138145.1, read as the reverse complement.
ATTCTGAGTTGACAGAGAACCAAGCTCACCTTGATGTCAGCTTCAGTCAATCTTGTTGCTATACCAACAGAACTCCAGTAGAAGTCAGGATTGTTGAAGTAAATCTACAAGTCAATCTGTATGCCTGGTATCAACAACTTGTTCAAATTGAACAGTTCCGAGTGAGGTTTGAATTTCATGATGTTTTTCTTGCCTCCTACATATTTGGCTCATTCACCTCGTGCTTTGGTGATGCTTGTTTTTTGGTTCTCAGGTAAAGCAGTCCATTGTACATTAGGAGTTGCATCATCCAAATTGTTTGCTGTGTATAATGGAGGGACGTCCACGTAGTTTTCCCAACCCTCGGGAGTCAGGATTGTTTCACCATCTTGTCGGTCGTGGTGAAGTAAAGTCTCGATGTAAGCTTTGTACGCATACGTGTCCGATTGTTCGCTAATCAAGGTTTGATTCAATCAAACGTTGAGCTGTTTGATCATGGAATGAGCCAGGTTGTTCACTGGAAACGCATCTTCAGCAGCCACCAAATTACCTCCAGCAGCTTTCTTGAAACCCACTTCAAACTCAAAGTAACTCTGGGTAAAGTCGATGTAGTCTTCCTGAGGATCGATCTGAAACGTCACTGGATTAATTCCAGTGGTGAACGGATTGATTTTTACATATCGCCTACTGTAAACACTAAGATCCATCAGTGGAATCTCAAAGATATTCAGTGACGGATTCGACACTGTTGCCGAACCTACATGAGGTGCAATGTCCAACATGATCTATCTTCTTCGTCTTCAACCTCTCTTAGCTTTTGTCTTCACTGTTCGACGTTTCCTACGGTGTGATAATCCACCACCTCGTTGTCTTCCTTTATAATACTTGTAGTTATCGCTTATTCCTTTGAATGCTTGGCCACCCAATTTCAAACCCAACGAAGCAAATGACAGTGCAGGACCAGACAAAAACATGCTGGCTCCTTCGGCAATCTTATCTACCAATCGTCGTTTGTTTCGTTTCATGGCTCCACCTTGTTGAGATCGTCTTTTACCATAAGTCATGATAGGTGGAACCCTGAGAACTCTTTGGGAATAGATGGGATTCATTGGAGGAAGAAATGGGGTGTTCATGGTCCAAAGATGTCTTTGATTTTCCTTTTGACTCTTTTATGTGTACGGTCAGCTAAATTGTCAGCTTTTCATTTAGCAGCTTTTCTAACTCCCGTCTTTACACCATGAACAGCACCTGGTATGTTAGGTACAAAAGGAAATCCACCCGTTTTTAAACCTTTCCAGCCTTCTAAGACAGCTGCTTTAGTAAAATCTTGTATGAATCCACTTCCCTTTTGTACCTGATCGGGATGAAACCTCTTTAAACCAGAACCTTTCATTGCTTGACTAAGTGAATCATGACAGTTGTGTTTCCAGCTCCAAGTTGAACCAATTGACCATCGACTTCACTCACCTCCACTTTTATAATCTCGAGTGTGTTTTCGAAGTGGAACGTAATGGATGTGAACCGGTTCGAAGTATTGAATGCCTTTTCCAACTCTTTGATAACTAAACTCTCGAAACAAATCGGTCACTTGGTTTCCCACAAACGAACTACTAGCAACGTCGCTGTATATCATGAGGGAACGAGAACTACTTCCCATGGCATTATTGAAGGCTGCATTCAAATTGATGAATTGCCAGTTACACCTGTAACTAAGTCTCAGCATGTTCCCATGATCCTCTGGTCCATAATAACTCATCCCCCGTGTAAAAAACACGTCGACGATAATTAGTAGAGTTGGAGTTATTTTCATAAAGATCACCTGGATCAGACGAGTCCTGAAGATTCAGAACCAAGTAAGGGTCAAAGAGTTCTTGCTTCAAGGTGGGTCCTAGGTGATACACGCCACTAGAGTCTGTCGTTATCCACCCCATTTTTTTAGCCAAGTCTTTTTCTATGTAAAAGTAGGGGTGAACCGCTCTCAAAGAAGAGCGGTCTCCTCTGTACACATTTTCATTATCCGTGACCAATTCGTCTCCTTCCCACTTGAACTTCCAGAAAAGTGATTCCTCTTGATCTTGTGAGTTGGTTTGAGAAAACTTTTCATCATCTGCTCCCACCAAGTCGCCAATTCTATCTTCGTCAAAAAAATTGGTCACCGATTTCATGAACTCCACTCCATTCACGTCTGGAGACAACTCTTTCAGGTTTGCGTGACTGTAAAGACTGTGTCTAAGATCAGTAGGCTGAGCACCGGAGGGGGCAGACGTGGAAGTCAACAAATAGCCTACTCTAAACAAATCCTGTTCGTCAGGATTCAATTTGAGGTGAAACAAACTAGAATCAGGTAACGAAACACTACTGAGTCCCGCTTTCCATCATCCTTCCAGATTGATCTGACGAGGTAATCTGTTTTGAAAACTGTTCGCTTTGTTGTTGGGAATTTTAGAGTCGAAGAATTACTCAACAACGTGAGGTAAAAGTCGTCGCTTGTTGCACTTGTCTCCATACTTGTTTCAAATGAAAAACTGCTTGTATTCACACCTTTACATAGACTGACTTCTTTGGAATCCAACTGTCGTATTTAGCACGCCAACCTTTTCATCGTACGAGAACCTTGGTACCCTTTTGCTTGATAATTTTCTCCACTCTAAACAAGTCATCATTGGACACATTGACTTTCTGTAAATCCTCTTCGTAAAAAGTACCCTCCAAGGGTTCACCGTTCCATTCTTTCAACTTGTAAGTAGGTACAACTCCACGATTCACTCGAGCCACGATAAACACCTCCTCGGTCCATCCAGGGAGATAACCTTTCTTGAAAGGACGATGCTTTTTGTTCAATCGTACTTTGTCGTTTTTCTTGAACTTACTCTTTCTTTTCTTAGAACTCAATCGATTAAGGTACAAAAGTTTCCACACTTCTAATTTGTTCTTGTTCGACACTTTCTTTGGGGCCATCTTAATGCTCCTGTGGTTCGAAGCGTTGTAACCACTCACCAGTTTCTGCAAAACATCGAGAAACGAAAGGCTGTTCTTCACCGTAAAGTAACAGTACAATCGTTCTTTCAAAGTTCGATTGAAACGCTCAACCACAGCTGCCTTTGCATCCCCACTGGTAGAAAAATGGTAAACGTTCTTTTGCTTCAAGGTCTGAAAGGTCTTGTTGTAAAATTCCTTACCATCGTCTGTTTGTAAATTGACGGGTTTTCTCCCCTTACTTCTTTTCAATATTTTCTTGAAACCCTCTGTCACGACTTGACCCGTCTTAGATTTAAGGGGTTCCACCCATCCAAATTTTGAAAACACGTCAATCACCATCAGGAGGTACTTTGTTCCTTTATTGTACCTGGAAATGTTAGCAACTTCTACCAAATCTGCTGCCCACTGTTGATAGATACCAAATACCATGACCGGGGAAGTTTAAAAGTGACGACGTCCAGGTTTATGTAACGTGTACCCCAAATCTGCTTCCAAAGCTTTTTGAGCTAAAGATACAGGAATCTTGTTGGTTTTAGCAAAACGACTCAACCCACCTAAACTACCGGGTTTCGTAGGATCTCTATACAAACGTTGCACCTGAGCTAAGGAAATGGATTTTTTCTTGAATTTCATGGTGTACACCAATTCACACGGTGGACAGAAATTTTCCAAGCGTAAGGATGCGCTATGATTCTTTGACACTGATAATAGGAAAGCGGTTGCTTTTCTAGCCAAAGACAGAATACGATGAATCTAAAAACGCTACCCTCCAAAGGTCTCAGTTCTTCAAACTCGTAAACGGGGTCGTCACTGTACTCATTTGGTACGAGTTTGCGTTCATCTTTTTTGCATGCAAGAATACTTCTACATTTATCACACGTATTGCTCCAATCCCCACGAGAGTAATGAGACAAGAACAAACCCATGTTGTCAAATGACTTTTAATCAAACTAACATTTGCATTTTATAGTTTACCTCAAATCAAATCAAAACTTAAGTGTGACCAAACCCTCTTCAAAGTCAAAAACATCGGATTGAAAATATTTACATTGTTTTATGCCATTTTCACAATGGGGACGCCATTTTAAGGCTTCATCATAGTCACTGTAATACAGAGCTTTTTTCAAATCCTCCTCACACTCAACACACAGTTTTTGGTCATCACTCCTCTCGGCATAAAAGAAACGGTCTTTCCATGTTTCCATGTTCTGAAACAATCCAACGAAAGTGTTCTCAATAGAGACATCTAGTTCATAATTGGTACAGGGTGTAGGTAACCTGAATACCCAGTTGTTCCTCTGATTGGAAATCCTGTGAGTCACATTGGTCGAGATGTGATGAGCTCAACGAGCCGGTGTGAGAAGCTCTTCAATGGCATTCTTGCTATTCCAAACGAGACCCTGAGTGGCAAACAAGATATCACCTCTGCTGATTTCTGATGGGTCGTAAGCAGATTTAGTGAAATGGATGGTATCGGTTTCAATGTCGTAGCTCACATCGTGCCATATGGTATCAAAAAAGAACAAACCAAGGGGATTTCCACCAGGTTGATGCTGTTGTATAATGAATGGGATGACGGTGTTTTTCCATGAAGGTCTCTTTTGCTCCAAATCACTCACTTTTATCTTGAAATCTTCAGCAAAATGTTCGTTCAAAAAGTCAAAGATGAACAGATCACCTTTGTCTGGTCCCTCCAAACTTCCAATCATTGGATGCACTGCAATCTCTATGTAGTCCTTGACCAAGTCATAAATCTGGTTACTATTGGTGTACAACATAACATCACCCTCACAGTTCTTTACAGTGTTAGCAAAACAAGACATAATGCAAAAACTGAAATCTAACGTGCAACTAGTGTCACTGAAGACCAAAGGTAAACTGATTTTTCAACGTCAAAAGATTCCAATATATTACAAGTCATGACATCGTGGATTGGCCGAAAAGTGCGATGACATGGAAGTCACATGGGAATACACCGCTGGTTCCCATCTCCATTCAACCCTTGGGACATTAGAAAGTGTTGTTGGCAAACCTCATCTTCCTTTGCCTCTGCCTCTCTTGCCTCTTCTTCCTCTTCCACTGTCACCTCATATTTTTCCACGGACATCACATTTTTTGTCAGTAACGGTTCATCATTGAACTTCACACCCAGTGAATCATAATATGCACCCACTGAATCCAGATGAGGATGATGAGAACGATTGCCCCAGTCAATCAGGTGAAGCTGTATACGATAGTACAAACCTGTCACCAAAGAAAACTCCAACTGAAACCGACGATGCTGTTCGTCTCTAAACTGCTTTGTCTTGTGCAACTGAAGCTTCTCGTTGAACTCACAAACCCACTTCTTCAAATCCTCTTCAATCTCATCCAGGTCATCTTTTTCCAACTTTCGTCCCTTGTGAATTGGGAATTTACTTCCATTGTAGTCATCTAGTTCTTTTTTCTTCAACTGTTGTTTGTTGTAGAGTAGAGTGGGTTGATACTTTGTAATATCATCTGCCTCTGGTACCAAGTGAGAACCTTTCTTACCCCACTCACACAACTGCTTCTGAAGAAAGTGATAGATAGGAGAGGCCACACCAAACTCTAGGTGATACATCTTGTCTTCGTTTTTCTTCAACTTTTTAAGAGCTCGTAGGTTATCCTGTGCACTTCCCAAGTGCAATTGGAAGGCTGCAAGTCTGCAAAAGAGATCATAGTCATCCATAGTCTTCTCTTCAAGCTTTACCGCTGTCTTACTGTCAGACATTTTTCAAGTATAACAAGAAGAAAAAATACTCATCTCTTATATAGAAAAAAGATTCGTTCTCATTGGTGTATACCTGATTTCCATACATGGTCATGAAGTGTTGTGAATGGTCAGAATATAAATCTCATCACTGATTGGATACTCATTATTATAAAAAACTTAATCATGTTCAACATTTTCACTGTTCATTCATTGCAGACATGGCGCTCAATCACATGGTGAAAATAGAAGAGTACGAAGAAGACGATAAAAACCTTCAGATGTTTTCAAAACACGTGCAGCCATTTGCAAGACCCGATGAGTCTTCCAAGCGAAAGAGAAAGAAGCTCAGTACCAAAAAAGAACCCCAGGCAAAAGTATCCAAAGGAGGTGAGCAAAGTAACATAACAAAATGGCTACAACCAACAAGTAGATTCCAAGTGAAGCCAATTTATCCTTCAAAGATTAAAAAAAAGAACATCAACAAAAAAGTTACCTTCCAACTGGAAGTTGGTGTGAGAACCATTTTTAAAAACGGAAAGCTGTCTAAGAAAGAGAAAGAGTCACTTATTGGAATTCAACTTCTCAATGGAGACTGGTTGTATGCATGTGACAGAACAAACACTGAATGTGCCCAACAAATAATCCAATCGAGGAAAAGGTTGAAAGCAATTTATCAAGCCAGAAAAGAAATGATGAAAGAACATAAAAAGGATCATATCGAAAGAACATTTCAAAAACATAATATTTATCCCTGGAATACTTTTTTTCGCAGACCCAGCAAAACCTGCAATCACACCAGAATCCTCAAACCCATCCACGAGTGTACAACATGCGTTGAATCCCACCAACAATCCTTTGACAATTAAGGAAGAAGCTCCTTCAGTGACTGTGGAAGACGCCCCAATTGAGTTCAACGCAGATGACTACATCACAGATCTAAACAAAAGAATGCAGACCGAGCTAGAAGAGCTAGACAAGCACACGATTGTGTACGTCTGTCCAAAGCATCCAACCTTTCTGTTAGGATACAATGAGATTGAAACCCGCTACAGTCCATGGGAATATTACAAGTGTCCGAACAAGGACTGCTTTGTGTGCTGCGGAGTCAACCAAGTAGAAGATTACCAAGCCAAATTTGACAAGCAAGTGGCAGACTTCTGGCAGAGAAACCTGGAACAAAGAAACAAGTGTTTTTGCAAAAACACTCTCATTCTGAAGATCTCTAAATCTGAAAAGAATCCTGGTCGTATGTTCTTTGGTTGTCGAAAGAAGAAATGCGACTTCTTCTATTGGGCTGATAAAAATCCCTCAGAAAGAATGGAGAAGTGGATACGCGAAGAAGCAGACAAACCAAAACCCCAGAGAAAAGTCAAGAAACCAGAGGAAGAAGTCTGTTTAGAAGAGAAGAAGCCCGGTTGGAAAGGTAAACAACCGTTGAAAGAATACAAAACAGATATTGACATGCGAACAGCAGACATTAAAGACCCCCAAGCAGCAGCCTACTGGAAAAAAGTGAGGATGATGAATGATGAATCCACGGTAAAGAGGGTTGACCTAACCTGTCCTGGTGGAGATGACGTCAGAGTTTTCACACAAATACCCGACCCAGGCACCGAGCACTATCCTCCACCATGCGTACAAAAAGGTTATGCCAAGTATCATGCCACTCACAAGCAATCAGAGCTGAGTTAAGACGCAAGAAGCGAGCAGAGCTCAAACATCATGCAAAAGCAAAAAGTAAGAGAACAAGTTTGTTTCATATTAGACTTAGATGGTTACAATTTAAAAGGAAATTCACTTAGAGGAACTTTTTATGTGCGAGAACTTGGATACTGTACACACGACTGCGACTACGGGAGGATAGCCTTTGACACTGGCATACCCTACAGAAACCTTTGGATTCAAGACAGAAAAACAGTCAAACACGTGAACAACTGGATTTGTGGTCTCCCGTACGAACCAGACTCTAAAGAAGAAGCCTTAAGTCAAGACAGAGTATGTGACGTAATACAGAGACTTTATTCCAAATACTGTACAGGAAAAAGAACATTGCTTGCATACAAAGGTGGATGAGTCGAAAAAGACATCCTCGACGAACTGAACATTCCAAGTTTTAATTTAGAATTAATCAGCTGTCCTAAATATGATCATTTAAACACGATACCTAAGATAAAAAGTTGTGGTTTTCATCGTAGTGTTTGTAGAAAAAGTCACAGAAAAGGTCACTGTTCCGTTCAAGAGTGTCACGCTTTCTGGAGATGGTTATATGACATATGATTGTCACACTTTCAAAATGTTAAATCAAATCAAATAAAGTCTTTTGATGCGGTAATCAATGAAGTTTAAATTGTTCTCCGCTTTACATTGTATGTGAATTCCCCTCTGAATCCAATCATCTGGTCGAATGGTCTCTCCATCATCGTCGATCACAAATAAATCTTCATGCCCCATAATTGCATCGTAGATTTTGTTCAAAGAATGTCTGATCCTGTCAATAGATTCCAATGCTTTCAAAAAATTCCTCCCTCACTCGTAGATTAGCCAACATCTTTTCGTCCTCTTTAAACTTTTCCCTCATAAAACTGATTCTCTTCAACTTGTATCCAAAACGTGATTCCTCGTCATCCACTAAACGACTAAAACGAAAATAGTCAGCCATGGTCTCTGAACATGCTCTAGGAGGAGCCATCACATATGCATCTCGTTCCTCAAATAACAAATGAGAACTCAACAAATCCAAAACGTAAACACATTTTTAAAACATTCATTCAGGAGGGATACCCCCATCCCCCCTTTTGTCATTTTTATTTTTAGAAACACAAACAAACAATATAAAATGACTCAAAATGAAAATACTCGCTCACTCTACTACAAACATGTCGCAAGTAAGACGTAGTTTGAGACAACTCAATATTCCACCTGAAGAAGAATTAGATCGGTGCTTCATTTGTCTAGAAGACATTCTTACAAATGAAATTTTAGCCTGTAAAAGGCAAACATGCTGCGAAAGGTATTTACACAAGTCTTGTTACCGAAGATTAAGGAATGAAACGAGGATGTGTGGAAACTGTTGCGCAATACCTTCACGTACACGATGTTCAAGAGTTGTTGGTCATCGAAGACGTGGCGGTTCACTAACCCTAGAAGAATTAACCCTACGTGCTCGTCGCTCTGACAGTATAACAGCCATCAATTTATTCCTGATCTCAAGAAGAGCAAGTATCATACATACAAGAAGTAATTTAAGTTGGAGAGCATTTCCATATATTTCTTCTGAAGTTTTTAATGAATTCTTAGAAAGAATGAAAAGTTTCATATTAACACAAAGAGATCATAATTCTCCTTTTCATGGTATTTACATGCATGCCAATGTAATAGGTCAATTATTTTGGGTTTACAATTATAGAATTGCAATTTACAAGATATTTGAAAGAATGATTCCTTCAGCTCTAGAATTATGTCTAAGTTTCATAAAGTATCAATTCATCTTTGTAACGGATCCAAATCAAATCGGAGAGAATGATGTGAGTGTACAAGAAATCCAGATCACGCAAAACCATAGTATTACTCCATATCCAGAAGACACCCCCTACACTGGCTCAGTAGTGGAACGTAACATATTCCAAGCGCTTCAAGAAACAAATCGTAGTTTATTCACCAACAGTCGTCGCTCCAGACTCATTCCAACTCCAGTTCTTTTGTCCTTTGGAGCAACATCACTAAGAGCATCCTTTTATACAGATGATGGAAGAGCAAGAGACACGCATGGGGAACCCTTAATCATTCCCGCTCCTCATACAGTAATCGGACAAGAAAACAATCCATTTGACATGGAAGATGATGACGACGTCTCCGATTTAAGAGCAAATAGTCCTCCCCCTGCTGAAGACAGTGACCGATCACCACAAACAACACCGACAAACACCCCCCCACAAGCAGTCAGTCCACCTCCAACATCAGCAATCACTGTCACAGTCACATCATCATCAACTGCGACTGTCAGTTCACCCACAACAACATCAAGGAATGCAAACAACATCACTCATCCTTCCCCAAGTAGCTCTAACACTAGTCCTGAATACAGTGACAGTGAAGAATGGCTAGAGGATGAACCAATAAATCAAGCACCACTAAATCAAGCACCCAATCGTCGCTTAATTCGTTGTGGAAATCCACGCTGTAAGCACCTACTCAGAAACCAGAACTGCCCCCATGTCACCACATGTGCGAATCCTGATTGTCAGCACAGACGTTTAGTGGAATGTTGTATTAATGACATTAACCCTAGGGAGGAAACCACAAGTAGCTCTAACCCTTGGTAGAGAACTTTGAAAGAATGACTGAGAATGAACTGTGAACACTTTTTACGAATTAGGTTATGAGAACTGTGAACACTTTTTAGGAATTAGGTTATGAGAAGTTGTCACGTAGCCCATTGTTCTCTATTAAAAGTCACGTGTAAAATCCAAGTGTTGTGATTGGTTGATATGTGTCACATGTATTGAATGGGGTCCTGTCATTGGTCAGTTCGTATATATCGCTGTGCTATACTACTTACAGGGTCGCAATGTTTTACATGTGATAACGGAGGAAAATGATGAAGACTCTGTAGTTAGCTGGAACGACAATCCGATGCTACCAGTTTATTCAATGGACCGGCGAAGCGGGATCACCACAGAAGAAGCTGTAGGCATCCTTCTTGACAAGGACATCGATACATGGAGAGTGGCGAAGGCTGTTCCTTCCTCTATATCAAGAAATGTATTGTTTGTTGATGTGGAGGCACCACATGTAAGGAATGTAAAGTGTCTGTTAGCAGACGACATGGGTGCCTGGCATGGAACAGGTACTAACACCTATTACTTCAGAGAAGCTACCAAGACAAGAGCAGTCACCAAAGTCACAGAGGCAACGTCTGGCCTCGCTGGTGTCTACCGGTGCATGCGATCGTTTTCTCGAAATCAAAGCGATTCCAAGTTACATCGACTACTTATACATTTGAGAGGTTGGTACCCTTATTATATGTCTGTATACTGTACGCAAATTATCGGAGGCCTAGAAGAACTTTACACTACTATTGTTATGTAGGGAAACTCCTATTCCCAGTCTCACCATTTTACATTTGTTATTTGCCATATCCCTTCCCTACAGACTCGAACCCCAACATCTTGCATTACAGTACAACAATAACCAAGAAAAAAGGAATTTGAGATTCTCAGTTACGAATTTAGTTTGGAATGGAAAGCAACATAGCCTGGCTTTGGTGCAGTACTTCTTTGATGATGCGGAGCAGGAAGTCAAAGTTAAGATGTATGGCAACAGCAAGGGTAGCAGACCATACTACCGCACTTCGCAAACTACGAAAGAAAGAGTGCAACAACTGGCGGAAAGTCATTCATCGAAAGAAGTTTTTCATCAGACCCTGGAAGAAAGTGGTGGAATTATGCAGATAAAGTCGGCTGGCAGGCATGCACGTGATTTAAAGCAGGTGAAAAATATACGCAGAAAAACCAACAAAACGAGGGCAATGAATTCATAGAACTTATACAAATGCTAAAGGAAGATGCCAGGGATCCTGAAAACGCCTTTGTCTGAAAAGTAGATAAGCAACCCGGATTAATAGATTGTTTGACACCTGACAAGTTCGATGAAAAGCTCCTGGCAATGACTGCGGAGTGGAAGAGTTGCCATCCTCAAGGCAAATGTTTCTTGAACTATTTTATGAAATACAAGGCAGAACCGATAAAAAAGACCATGACAGCAGATGTTCGTTCAATGTCCGGCCTTGGATTTCCACCAGGTGTCTACAACCAAAACGGAAACGAATGTATGAACTCGGTCTCACAAAGGGAAAAAGCCGTCACTGGAAAGGAGCAGCTGTCCTTACCTGGCTGTATTCGTCTGCTTAAAAAAACAGTACAACAACAGAGAACAGAGGAGGAGCTGGCCTTACTTGGCATTGGAGATTTAAAACTAGATACAATGTATGTTAACCTTGCGGTTCCTGAGACCGTCTTTTATCGCAAATCACAAGCGCAAAAGCAAGCTGTACTAAAGAAATTCTCCAGTGAAGGCGTAAAAGCACCACAGGAAGTATTGCCAAATGAAGATGACGATGAAGACGACAAAAACAATCCATTATGCATCACTGTGCGAGAAAGCGGAATTGTTCGTGTTCTGTTTACAGTCTTGATACAAATTTTCCAAAAAGCTGGTGTTCTTATTGGACGCAAAGAAGCCATTGTCGCAGCACCTGGGGCGAATGCAGTTCCAGAACATTATGTCGAATCTGAATGAGGCCCTCCCCACGCTGTTAAGACCAAAACGTCCAGGCGTTTGGGGTCTTACTACATATGCGACAGTAACTGCATCCACTATACGGCTTACAGCTTGTGCGCACATACCATAGCTGTAGCAGAGCTGGAGGACAAAACGCAAACATTCATCAGTTGGTAAAACTTAAACAAACAAAAACCCACAAGCCTTTCAACGCTTTCCCAGATGGACTTGCCAGCAGGTCACGGAACCAAGCGAACAAAATCGACCCACGTGCGAAAGGAATCCGTCAATAGCAACAAAAGAGCGAAGACCATTGTCGAAGGGTATATTGACCACAACAGCCGGCCTGCCATTGCCACAGCATCCACAGATTCGAGCGTCTCACATACTCAGACAGGAACAAAAACACAGGTGAGCTTTTAAATGTACCGTATCTCTCGTTAATGCGGCCACCACAGTGGTGTCAACTGGAGCTGATAGCAGCAGTCGGTCTCGCCCACCAAACGATGAAAGAGTACATTTTGGTACCGTAAGGACTATTGCTTTTAGTCGGGAGCGTTAGCAATATTTCTGGTAATTCACACTAAACCGGGGACTTACAAGAACCCCCCCTCCCACCCGACCAAGATGGAATGACCCCCAAGGTTGTCGTTCTATTAGGGCACATAAAAGTGCCCTATTAAGCCCCTTTATCGTTTGTTAAAAAAGCAACAAAAATAATTTACATACCGGTATAAAGGTCGAACTAACGCCATCTTAAAACATAAACAGGTTCCGTCGACAAGTGCAGCTCCACCAAATGCGTCTCTGGCGGATAAAACAACATTGTCCCCTCCAAAAATGCAAAAGGATGCCTTCCAACTTGGCCTTCTCCAATTTTGCCATCAGTCAGTTAAAAAATGCTACAGTTGCAGCCAGTTGTTAAAAATGCAACAAGGAGATGATCAGTGCCATATTCCACCAGTCCCAAATGACCTCATGATTATCATGGCCATGAGGTGGCCCTACTGGCAAAACGGTGTTCAGAAGCGGGGTAGCCCGTCAAACGTGAATTTTCATTGCCACATGGAATACGTACGAGCTATGCAAGCAGCTTTTCTGCCCTTTCTTGTGATAATTCCAAGTGTCCTCTGTCCTCACCTGTTGCCAGTGCACAACCAGCACCTGCCACAAGAATTGGAAATGTCGATCTAGTCTAGTCACTTGAGCACGTGTGTGTTAAGGGGGTTAAGGAGGGGAGGGAAAGAAGGCATTAAAATGCCAGTTGGTACTTTTACAGCCGATGCCATCAAAACTGTTTATTCTTAATTTGAAAATATGAACCTTGCAAAGCTCTTTAAGTCTTTTCCAGGTCGTCATGCTATACATAATGGAATGAACATTTTTGAATATAATTCTAGAATGATTTGATATTTTATCAGGAGTTGTTGGGGGCGTCACTTCCCTTACTGATAGCTTTCTGGGTTATAGGAAACACTCCCTAATTCCATTTACCTTGAAAGATAAACAATTTTTGTTGTACGGGTAATAGAAATGTCACGGTTGTTCTGTTTAAACTGGTGCATGCGGAGAAGAGGTAGTTACTACAATAAAGAAAATTGTTCAGTTCACACCCAGAGCATGTGTACTGGTAAATATTGTTGTTATAAATGATCTCATTGCGTGAGCTCTTAAATCGAATGATGACTCTCGTACTTGTTTTCTCTATAGGATAGCATTTAAAAATAGATTGATTGACACTCGTAGCGATAAAGTCATTAAGGAAAAATGTTGTAACTCGGTATTCACTCAAGTTGTTCAGGATTCTTTGCTCAGATTTTTTCTCGATTTGGAACGCGTCATGTGTCTACTCAATGTACCAGGGTTATTAAAGGATTTTGCTCAAGAATTTTGGTCGTGGAATTTGTTTAAGGAATTAATTCACTCTGACATTTTACTTGTGCCGAGACCAGGGAATCTCTCGAAGGAAAACAGTCATGGTCTGAGGCAAGTTTGCCAAAGAAGAGAAATGACGGATTTAAAGAGGAAAGTTAGAGTGCGTGCTGGTCACAAGGGATACGTGACAAAGACTATCACCGATGCAAGGGCACTCATCAATTCTGGAGATCAAGCGGATTTAAAAAAGCTGAAGTCCCTTCAATCTATTCTACGAGACAAGCTTGCTGAAATCAAGGGTCTGGATTGTGAAATCGCTGATGAAACAAAAGAGGAATCTATCCATCAAAAAGTAGCTGACAGCTGCGAATTCGCCTCGTCTGTTTATGAGTGCATTGCAGATATCGAGGCTGTGTGCTCCGCAAGAGTAAAAAGTGGGAAAGAAACTCAACCCTCTGATGCTGGATCCATTCCAAGTCAACTAGTCACTCCAGCTATTGGCAGTGTTCCCACAAAGCTTCCGAAATTGGAATTAAAAAAGTTTTATGGCAATCCGGTGGAATGGGCGCCATTCTGGGATTTGTTTAATTCAGCAGTTCATCAGAACTCAAGCATAAGCAATGTGAATAAGTTCAACTACTTGAAATCTTTGATTCAAGGCCAAGCAGCGAACACAATAAGTGGATTTTCTCTCACAGGAGATAAATTATAAGGAGGCGGTCCGTTTGCTGGAAGAAAGGTATGGAAATAAGCAAGTCGTTATCTCTGCCCACATGGAAGCCTTGTTAAAATTGCCTGCGGCAACTTCAATTAGTGAAATGAAGAAGCTACGAGATATCTATGACAAGCTCGAGTCGCATGTTCGAAGCCTTCAAAACATTGGAATTGGAGCAGAAACGTATGGGAGTTTTCTTTCTCCGGTTATCATGTCAAAGATCCCAGAGGATTTGCAGGTAACGATAACAAGAAATCTCACATCCGAAGAGTGGAATCTACAGCCAATGTTGGAGATCTTTCGTAAGGAATTACAACTTCGTGAAAAATGCCAGTTTTATCCAGGATCTGTCAACACTAGAGAGCCTCGTGCTCTAAATCCACCTATGCGAGGAGGGCCGTTTGATTCACCGCCAACAACATCTGCTCTGTTCATGAATGGCAACACGCAGTCACGACAGGGTCCTTGGTGCACATACTGTAGAGGTCAGCATCCCTCGTCGAATTGCACCGTTGTCACGAACGTTGCAGCCCGAAAGCAATTTATTCGGCAAAAGGGAAAATGTTTCAAATGTCTGCGGTCAGGGCACTTGGCGAGTCATTGCAGCAGTGACAAAAACTGTCATTTATGCGGACTTAGGGGTCATCACCCCTCTATATGTGAAGCTCAAAAATCGGCTGGTGGCAATTCGAAATGGAACACCAGCGGAGGAGGAAATCAAGGAATTCAGAATTCATCTGTGCAAGCTCCAACTACAAGCATGTTCATCATGAAGAACAGCATTCTCCTTCAAACTGCGAGAGCGAATATCTTCAACCCAGCTGGTCATGACGTCACCGTTAATGCAAGATTGATCTTTGACAGTGGTAGTCAGAGAAGTTACATAACAGAGGGTCTACAGAAAGCTCTACATCTTCCAGTCTCTGGACGAGACAGTCTGATGATTAAGACGTTTGGAGAATCCACGCCTAAGCTAAGACATTGTGACATAGCTCAACTGGCAGTGGGAACGACAGATGGCATGCCCATTTATGTTACTGCGTATGTGGTCCCACTCATATGTACCCCAGTGAGTAATCAGATGATTGAGTTCACGCAAGCAAGTTATCCCCACCTGCAGTGCTTGGAGTTGGCCGACAACATGCAGGGCACTGACGAATTGAACATCGACCTCTTAATTGGAGCAGATTTCTACTGGCATTTCGTCAACGGAATTACCATTCGTGGCCCAGAACCAGGACCTGTAGCACTATCCACTAGACTCGGTTATATTTTATCTGGCCCAGTGAACATTCCAGTTCCTTGTCAAGAGGATTCCACAGTTAATCTGACAGAAACGCATGTACTTGAAATCTCTGCCAGTGTGTGTGATGAGGAGATCTCACTCGATCACCAGGTGAAACAATTCTGGGACCTCGAAACACTAGGAATCAAGGAGAACAAACCAACGGTCTATGAGAAGTTCATCACAGATATCAGACACGATGGAGAAAGATACGAAGTAAAGCTGCCATTCAAGGAATTCCATCCTGTTCTACCGGACAACTATCAACTGAGCAAACGAAGATTAGGATCCCTCCTACAGAGGCTCAAGTCAAAGCCGCAAGTCCTCGAACATTACAACGAAATAATTCGTGATCAACTAAGGAACAATATCATTGAAGCCGTCACTTCAGAAAGGGAACCAGATGCAGGGAGAGTACATTACCTGCCTCACAGAGAAGTAATCAGAATGGAAAAGGAGACCACCAAGATCCGCGTTGTTTGACGCCTCCACGAAGCGAAATGGGCTGAGCCTAAACGATTGCCTCTACTCAGGACCACCCCTCAATCCTTTGATCTTTGAAGTCCTAGCCAGATTTCGAGCTCACAAGGTTGCACTTACCGCCGATATAGAGAAGGCCTTCTTGAATGTTGGAATCGCCCAGAGCACCGCATCTCTGGTTCCTGTGGATTGATGATATCCTAAAGGATAACCCTCAGCTGGTTGTGATGCGCTTCGCAAGAGTAGTTTTTGGAGTGAATTCAAGCCCTTTTCTCCTGAACGCGACAATACGTCACCATCTGAGTTTTTATGCCTCTAGCGATCCAGACTTCATGGAAGATGTCCTGCGGTCTCTCTACGTAGACAACTTGGCATCATCTCGCCCAAATGGAGCCTCTGCTTACGAATTCTACCTGAAGCTCAAGTCCAGATTTAAGGAAGGAGGATTCAACATGCACAAATGGTTAACCAACAATCAGGACTTAGCATCGAGGATACAGTGTGAAGGCCAATCAGAGCTACACCCCGCTATTGAACTACAACATGATCAAACCTTCTCAAAGTCACAGTTTCATCGCCAGACAAGTGAAGAGCTTCCGAAGGTGCTTGGGACAGCCTGGGATACAGAAAAGGATCACCTTGTGTTTTCATTTGAAGGACTCACCATCTACCTTGAAGAACAGATTGTCACCAAGCGAGTCGTCCTCAGCTCAATAGCAAAGATTTTTGACCCCCTCGGAATCCTTTCCCCAATCTTAACAGCACTCAAGATTATGTTTCAAAGCCTATGCAAAGTACAAGTGGACTGGGAGTCCCCCTTGGATGAAAATGCCGCTAGTCATGGAAAGCTCTCCTTGAAGACATCCAAAGAGTGTCAAGGATCTCGATCGAAAGGTGTTACCTCTCTAAACTGAACTGTATCGAAGAATGCACAATTGACCTTCGCGGATTTGGGGATGGATCAGACAAAGCTTATGGCGCCGTTGTCTGCTAGAGAATTGTATCAGGAAGCTCAGTCGAATGCAAAATCGTTGCCTCAAGGACAAGAGTAGCCCCCATCACCGGAGCAACCACGCCTCGAGTGGAACTCTTGTCAGCGCTAGTGCTTGCAAGTTTAATAAAGAGTGTTTATCAAGCTCTTCAGCCAACTCTCAAGATAAGCAAGACGTATTGCTGGTTGGATTCAGAAATAGCACTTTGGTGGATCGCTGGGACGGGAAAGGAATTCAAGACCTTCGACCAAAACAGAGTCAGAGAAATTCGAGAGTTAGCTTCCCCAGAAAAGTGGAGACACGTTCCCTCTTCAGAATCCTGCTGACATTGCCTCTCGTGGATGCAAGGCATCTGAACTAAAGGACAAGAAATGGTGGGAAGGCCCAGACTTTCTAAAGAAAGAGGAAGCGTCCAGGCCGAAGCGAAAGAACTTTGGCTCGTTAAACATGGAGTCGAGTGATCTCAGTGAAGTTAAGAAGATAAGTGAAGTAACGACCAATGTTGCTGCCGCCTCAGTGGAATGACTGGAAAACGTAATACGCCCTCAAGATCACAGTGATTTCTTCAAGCTCGTTCGGATAACGTGTTACGTACTGCGTTTCATAAAAAGAGCTTGACGGCAGTACCTCAACCGCAAGGGTGTTCTTTGGATGTCAAACTAGACGAATTGGAAGAAGCTGAAAACCTGTGGATAAGGCATGTTCAGAAGCTAGTGAAGGCAGAGGACAAGTTTGACCAGATACAAGTATCATTGGGTCTATTCGAAGATGATAAAGGAGTTCTCAGATGTGGAGGAAGGCTTCAGAATGCCCCCTAGCCATATGCAGGGCAATTCCCTGCAATTCTACCTAGGAAGTATCATGTGACCGAGTTAATAATTAACCGCCATCACAGCAACGTAATGCATAATGGCGTGAAGGACACTCTGACCGACCTACATTCAAAATTTTGAACAATCAAGGGCCGACAAGCGGTTTGTGACATAATCTCCTGATATGCAACTTGTAAGAAGCTCGAGGGGCTGGCATACAGTGCACCTTCCCAACCACCGCTTCCAGACTTCAGAGTCTCCGATGACTTTGCCTTTGGTAGGATCGGAGTTGACTTTGCCGGACCGGTATATGTAAGGGATGTCTACTCAAGAAGCAAAAGAAGTAACAAGGCGTACATCGCAATTTTCACTTGTGCGTCATCTCGCGTGATTCACCTCGAGATCGTGCCAGATCTGTCAACATCTTCATTCGTGAGATGCTTCAAGCGGTTCATTTTCAGAAGGGGACTGCCACAGTTCGTCATCTCAGACAATGGAAAGACCTTCAAGGGTTCAAGTTTGAAAACCTTTCTCATGGAAAATGGCGTAACTTGGAAGTTTAATGTCCCACGTGCCCCATGGTGGGGCGGGTTCTTTGAGCGTATGGTACGTTCTGTCAAACGTTGCCTCAAGAAGACGCTCGGGGCGTCGCGACTTGACTACGAAGAATTTGAGACAACATTGGTAGAAGTCGAGGGTATTCTCAATTCCTGGCCGCTGACCTACGTCACTCAAGACTTCGAAGAACCACTCACACCGTCTTTGCTATGCATTGGATGTAGACTACTCAGTCCGACACAAAACCCTCAAGTCGTCAAAGCACAGGGTAATTTGGCAACGTGGTCAAGGTGCCAAAGGTACCTGCACACGGTTTTGAAACACTTCTGGAATCGTTGGCGCAAGGAATACCTCACAGAGCTTCAAGAACACCATTGTGGTAAGAAGACACCTCAAGTACGAGTTATAAAGAAGGGTGATGTCGTCTGTGTGCATGAAGAATTCACACCTTGCCAAAGTTGGAAGATTGGCCTCGTTCAAGATTTAATTATCGGAAGAGATCAAGTTGTTCGAGCCGCCATAGTTTGAGTACTCTCTCGTGGATGAGGAATAGATATCAAGCGGCCTGTTCAAAAATTGTATCCGGTTGAAGTCCCAAAGGACTCTGGTCACGATGTATCTGACAGACAGAATGCTAGGGCAAATACAGAGGGACCTGCTATCAGATTCGTTCCTAACGATGAAGTATAAGTCGTGAGAAGTTCTTAAATCGGACGCTGTCGAACATTGATAAACGAATCTCTTAGGACTGACCCTTTGATTGACTAGGTCAATCAAGGGGGGGTGTGTTATAAATGATCCCATTGCGTGAGCTCTTAAATCGAATGACGTGACTCTTGAACTTGTTTTCTCTATAGGATAGCATTTTAAAATAGATTGATTGACACTTGTAGTGATAAAGTCATTAAGGAAAAATGTTGTAACTCGGTATTCACTCAAGTTGTTCGGGATTCTTTGCTCAGATTTTTTCTCGATTCGGAACGCGTCATGTGTCTACTCAATGTACCAGGGTTATTAAAGGATTTTGCTCAAGAATTTTGGTCGTGGAATTTGTTTAAGGAATTAATTCACTCTGACATTTTAATTGTAATCATAAGCTAATGTATAATCACGTTTTAATATTAAAACTGTCGCAATATATCCTACAACAATCATTTCTATGTGTTTTAGCGGTTCGCTAACAATCAGCAATTGTTTTCTGTTATCCACCCCTTTGCACCATAGATCAAAAAGCAAAATACTTGCCAAAAATGTGCATGCATCCTCCTTCCTCCACCCCACCCCCACCCCCTCTGTTTTCATCTTATAATGAGGCAAAAACCCTGTGTTATAAACAAAAACCCCTATTTTATTTTTTTAATTTGTATTTATTTTAATTTTTTTACTTTGACAAAAATGCATGTGTACCCTCTTTCCTCGCCCCACCCGGAGGTGGTAGTGTTGTGTGACATTCCAGAAAACGGCTGTCACGTCACATGTGCCAAAAACCCTGCGGTGCCAACATTGTACAATTTTAATTTTTGTTTCAGTTTAATTAATTTATTTTTTTGTTTTTTTTATATTTTTTAATCTGAAGTCCAGAGTCCAGGGTCCAGGGTCCAGTCCAGGTTTTAGACTATGCCATCACAGTCCTACTGTTATGCAGAAAGTTGATTCCACTGCGGTGTCTCCCTTGGTGTGATAATCTCATCGGGGGGGCACTACCTATAAATGGGCTAATGGGGCTGTGCCGCTTGATGGGATCGCATTTTCACGACTGGACTGACTATAATGGGGTCGCCTCTTCAAGCATTTGTTATAGGGTGACTAGAATGGGGTCACACTTTTCTGAGATTTTGAGAGTAAGAAAATTCTGGCAAGTTGTGATTTATTAAACATTAACCAGTTGCACAATAGTCCAGAACAAAGTCCACATTTGTGTTTCGGTATATAATTGCTATTCTGCATCCATCGAAGTTAAGATAACTTGGATCTTCTTTTGCTGTAGTAAGTGTTTGATTTCCTTTGCTTGTGTCACCGTTGCCAGTCCACGGAGCACGTGGTTAAAAATTACCCAAAGCAGCACCAAACTGGGCCCCCCTCCACAACAAGGCCCTGGGACCCGTGGTGAACAACATGAGGACATGGATGCTGCTACATCCCCTGACCTCTTCACCCAGCCAGAGCGACCATCTTATGCCTCTGCTACTGCTGCAGGAGCACAGAATCTGCTGAAAAAGCACAAAACTGAACAGGAAATTCACGAATGGTGCGCTCAACTCGAGCGAGAGGAGGAAAAAGCCATCATGGCGCTGAGGGCCAGTAGGGGCCGCAAACGCAACATACCTACCCCCTCTCAGAGTGATGACGAACAGGGAGGCCCCCATAAAAAATCTATGACCCCTGGAACATCAACTGACAGCGAGAGCGAGCAAGACACCATAGGAAACAACTCCACTGAATCTGCCAGCTCCACTCCCACTGAACAGCATTCAATTCTCCCCCCGGCCGGCCTCCGCCACTTTATGACGGCAACAGATAAATCGGGAAGTCCACGAACCCTACTGATGAAAGCAGTGCCCGGTGATTTATACTACCGATGTCGGGGATATTACCTGCACTATAAACACGGTGATTTTAATGCTGAAAAAGCCAGGAAAGTCAGCGCTAGGAACTCTAAGGAAAACACAACATGGGCTGCCCTCAAGGGCACTGTCAAGCAAGACGCCTTTCCTCTGTCGGAAACAGGATAATACCATAGATATCAATTAGTGATTGTGAAATGTTTGTCTGGAAATCTTTGTTGTTCTTATGTCTAGAAGATTCCTATCTAACCAATCAGTGTACTTTAACTGAGGTGTGCCTCGAAGATAAGAAACAATTGTTTGTGATTTAATTAGCTTTTGAGTCGAAGGAATCTGTCAGTCAGTCGAGTCAAAGAGTTCTGAAATCTAGCGAGAATCGAAGACGAGAAGAATAAAATCTTGTGAAGATGAGACAGTGTGGGCTATCCTTTTCTAATTCCCCACACCTCGATATCCAGAAAACGCACGCAATCTTCACCTCCGACTAACTTCTCTAACATTCATAATGTACACTTATATTTTTTTCTCCCTCATGGCGGTGCCTATTTGTACCATTAACGTTAACGACATCGCTGAAGGGCCAAGTCGTACTAGAGGACAAAACTGTTTACTTATGTCAAAAATCCGTCATCGCAATGAAAAACCAAGTGTGACCGGTTTGTTTCCCAAAGGACAAAATTTGGTCACACACGGACAAACTTCAAAGATGCCATCGACTACCTCTGGAGCTGGCCAAATTGAGACAAATCTTGGAAAACAAAAGCAAGGGTGTTTTGATTCGGAAATGATTTGACAGGTGATATGTAGCAGAGTCTATGCGATAGACTTCGTGGTAAAATTAATCACGTGCTCATTTTGCAACATCAATCCAGGCGCGTGCGACCAATTTTTTCCGTACGAATTTCCACAATATGCACCAGGGTGGATCTATCCTTTGCCAGGCCCTTACATGTTTAATGATCGAGGAAATCCCAGCCCATCTCCTTCAATCACAAGCACTGACTCGTTGCCAGAATCCCTTCAGTTCAGTGAAGACAGCTCAATGCCGGCATCAACCCCAACTTCTTCGTGCTGCACATCTTTGTCAGCTGTTCACAGCATGGCGTGGTGTTTATTCACAGATTTTGTTCTCAAGTCCGACTGAAGCTTTCCAGACAAATTTTTTGTCACTGGCGGATTTCAAGTCGGATTTGTCCAGAACAAATCTGAAATTTCCCTCCAGTGTGACTTCACCCGAACTTCCCAAATGCGAAAAAGTATTTAAGAAATTACTTGATCAGCATTTTGACATCTATCTCCTCCAGGAGACACATTTACCGGATGTCACGCAATGTGAGCTTTGGGAGAAACAATGGGGCGGTCACACACTTTGGTCTCACAGTACAAACAGATCAAATGGGGTGGGCTTACTTCTCAATCCTGGGAGCTCGACTGAAATTGTTAGCCATAATATAGACACGGACGGCCGTGTCCTAGTTGTCAAACTAAAACAAAGTGACCGAGTCTTTCAAATTATCAATGTTTACGCTCCAAACAAACATTCCGATCACGAGATATTTTTCAGCACTTTGTGGCGTCTTGTGTTTCGTAATGTTGACACGATTATGACCGGCGCTTTCAATTGCCTCCCAGATGTCCTTCTGGATAAATGGGGAGGTGATGACACCTTTGGAGATGACGGAATCACGCATTTGCATGCCTTTGCAGATTCACTTTCTCTAGAGGATGTCTTCCAAGTGAAAAATCCGGTTAAAACTCTTCACTTGGTTCAATGGTCCACACTTGGTCGGTTGCTGTTTGGACCGCTTTTATACCCCGATAGCGTGGAGATCACAAGTGCATAACCACACTTGCGACCCCTTTTCGTACTCTGACCACCATATGGTGTCTATTAAAATACAACTCGGGCATTAAAATAGACCATTTCAAGGTTACCAAAGCCATTTTGCCGGGGGTGCAAAACTACTGGGGCGAGCACGCAGCCAAGCCTGAAATTGCAAATGGCATAGAAGAATAGCTGAAGTGCTTCGCTATTCTTTCTGCAGAAAAAAAGACTACAGTATCTCTTGATATGAGAAATATCTTGCCGAAACTTTGATTTTTAATTTGCACCACTTCAGCTCTGGTGTAATTGGCGAAATATTCTTTTTAGATGCCTCGACATGCAGAAGAAGTTCTGCAATATGACGACTTCCTCGGCTGGACTGTGTTGTCGCTCAAGGATTTTCTCTCCCTCAGAGGACTGAAGCAAACTGGCCGTAAGTCTGAGCTTGTTGCTAGAGCATTTGGAGTTTATGAACTTAATGCACCCATAAAGTTCACTCAAGGAAAAATCTACTGTCAGATCAAAGAAGAATATACAGGAAGGTTGAAGTCAAATGAAATAAAGAGCAACCCCAATAACATACCGCATGACGCCTGGATTGATGACGTAAAAAAGTGGCCAGAAATAGATGACAGTAAACTGTTCAGCTACATTTTGCAAACAAAAGCTGTTGATGTGGAATACATCGGAAAGTACAAGGATCAGAAAGCCTACTCATATTGGATGAGTGGTTTTGTTGACACTGTGTTGTTTACAACATGCCCTGTAGACAGCAAACAAATGTTTCTTGAGGGGTGTGTTTCTCCCTCCCAGAAGCTTCGTGATGACCCACACAAAGTATGGATTTGTTTGGAAGGCATGAAAAACAACTGCAGAATTATCACTTCATGGTGTACATGCACTGCTGGTACTGCAGAAGTCTGCAATCATGTTATTGCTTTGATGTACAAAGTGAACTTTGCTTATAAGAAAGCATACATCTCTCCAGCTTGCACAAGTGTTCTGCAGGGATGGAACAGAGGTACAAAGAAAGATGTGCAGCCAAGCCAGATCAAGAACCTTGTCTTTTGCAAAGACAAGAAAACTCACAAGAACAATGCGAGAGATCAAGAGGCGAGTTTAAAGTTAAAGAACCAGTTTGACCCAAGGAAACCTCAAGATAGACAGTTGACCAATGAAAGAGTGTCAGCCTTGGTCACTAGCGTTATGGAAAATATTCCATCAGCATGTGTGCTCTATTCCATAGAGCACACAAAAGATGATGGTCTTCCCGAACCTCTCCCTCAGAAAGCCCTAACCTTTATGGCATCTGAGGAAATGAAAGGCAAGCCACTAGAGCAGACAGCTCCACTTTTTCTCAAAGACTGCCAAATGACAAAAGACCAAGTTGCAAAAGTGGAAGTTGAAACCCGTGGCCAGAGCACAAATGAACTGTGGTATCAGCAGAGGATTGGAAGAGTAACAGCTTCCAATTTCCACACATTCCACACAAAGACACAAACCATTCTCAACCGGAAAGGCCACAGTGACAAGAAACCGGTTTACAGTTCACTTGTGTCAAGCCTGTTGAACAAAAATGATGTCTCTCACCTGACTCAGATCAACTGGGGAAATGCCCACGAGAAGGATGCAATCAAATCCTTTATGTCTGATGTTGCTTCACAACATGATGGTGGACTGCAGGGCTTTAAACAGTGTGGATTGTTTATAAAGCCTGACTACCCCTACCTCGCTGCTTCACCGGAAGGCTTGTTTTACCGCAGATGCCATGGCCTTTCAATTATTGAAGCAAAGTGCCCTTACTCAGTGAGAAATGACAACCTTCATGTCAAGGAAACATATGACCGTGTTGACTTCCTTGAAGATTTTAATGGTAAACCTCGCCTGAAATGCACCCACAAATATTATACCCAAATGCAGGCTCAGATGTGGGTTGTTGGTGCCAGTCATGGTTATTTCACTGTTTGGACACAGGGTGGCCCTCTTTTCTATGAACGAGTGGAACTTGACATTGAATTTTGTCTGAATGTTGTCAGCAATATTACACTGTTTTACAAGTCATTTGTATTGCCATGTCTGCTGGGGTACAGGAACATTTTTGAGTGCCCGAAGTGCAGTAAAGTAATTTTGGAGGAGGATGAAATCAGTGATTCTCCAAAGGAGAACAGCATCTTCTGTGACAGCTGCAGCACATGGTGGCACTTGCCATGTGCTGACCTCACCATGAGTGCTGCAAATGCATTGGATTCTTGGGTGTGCCAGTGCTGTCTGACAGATGCAGCAAACATCAATAACACTGACACTGAAGATGAACTTAAATTTAATTTTGCTCAGGAATCAGAGCAAGGTGCTGCATCTGATGCCATGAATTATGTTTGCCCTGTTTGTTCAATGAAGAGCATCCCTGTTAATGGAGAGCATGTATGTACAATCTGCAAACAAGCTGTCCACGCTTGGTGTAGCAACCATGAAAATATTACAAGCTCTGCAGATCTCATTTGTGATTATTGCAGTGAAGATTAACCATAAAAGGCTTAACATTGTTTAACATTGACTCACAAATTCTCCTAACTGATCTGTCCAGTTTTTCTGTAATAGGAGCATTTGTTTAAGTTACAATGAAAAAACTCTAATTTCTCTGAAATTTTTTTTGCCTAAATTTTGATAATTGTAAAAATAGTTGGTGTTTATGTATATAAGGGATGAAAAAATGAAACAGATTGTTCGGATAAAAGCTTTGCATAGTTATGCAAAAGCATAAAATTTAAAATGCAAGAAAAGTTAATAGGCCACTAGTTGGTCAATAATGCACTTTTTGTACCAAATTGCCCCACATTACTTGATCTGACTTTCTTGAGAAAATAAGAATTCAGAGTTAGCTGAGTCTTTCCTTAATTTTGTTGAGTTTAATAAATTTATTTATTAAGGTGGGGGTAAACATGAATTTGAGTGAATTTTTAAGAGGTTTAAACATGGGATAGAAGAAAGAAAATATTTTTTGGAACACCACCAGACAGTTGACCCCCATGCAAGAGCACCCCAGGTTGTCAGGACTGTTTGGGTGTCCATCTACTAATTTTTAATTTCAAATTCTAATTTAAAAATCACATTAAATCTTTAATATTTCTTATTTCTCCAAATTTTACTAATCCTTTGAGGAAAACTATCTCTTCCCAGACATCCCCCAAAATCACCCAAAAATTTACAAAACACCGCTAAGCATAGCTTTGTGAGAAGAGCTGAGGGTTTTGGGAATTATTGAAACAGGAGAAAAGTGGTGGAGAAAAACGGGCTTCAGGTGTGTTCCCGCCTTATTCCATGGCTACTAAATCTTTTAATGGTTGAAATGTTCTCCTCGTGATCAAATCTATACACATTTCCTGTAAAAAAAATTACATATAGCTACCTTCCAAAGTAGCTTAGGTACTAGGCTGTGCCCTGTTATGAGCCCAGTTAGTACAGGGCGGGGGGGGGGGGAGGAATTGTGGCGGTGCTATCATGCCTGCCTAACCCTGTTTATCCAGACACATACAAATAATATTATTAGACACAGAGGGGTGGGAGAAAATTACATAATGTGCAGCAGACACGAACAGTGTCATCAGCCAGGGGAAGCAGAGTGATAGGCAATTCATTCTTTCAGAGAAGAAAAACTTTAAGCCGTCCGATGGCTTGCTCCACATAGATCCGGACATTTGCAATGTTCAATGTTTCTTTAACATCCCTTAGTAACAGCTGCATAGATGATGCACAGCTAGGTGGTATGCATAGTGTTGCCTTGTGCATCATCAAGTCTTCTCTGATCTTAAACCCTCTGTCTGCCATGACTTCATCATAGGGTTCAATCATGTTCAAAAATCCACTGTTTCTCACCACAAAAATATCAGATGCCCTTCCTCCATAACATGGTGAAACATATGAAATAGCTCCATTTGGAGTAATTGCAACAAGCACTTTGAATGTGTAGTGATGTTTATATTCACTCCATAGGGCTGCTGCCAAATCAAGTCCACTAGGGGTTTCTGTGAAGCACTCAAAGCAGTCACTAATGCATCTTACTTTGCGGTACAGCATCCTAAAACATAACGGGAGAGTTTTCTTGACCTGTTGACGACTACGCCACACGATTAACACTGACAGTTCCTTAGACATGAGCTTAACCCATGTAATGAAAATACTGCTGACAGTGGTAGCTGACACATGGAGCCTAAATCCCAAATCAGTAGTCAAAAGAGCTAGTCTTAGTTTCATTAAAGTCAGTAGAAATTCTTGCTGCAGTGTGAGCTTTCTTTCAGGTCCTGGTCGTCCTTTAGTAAAACCTGTTGCCAACTCCAAAGGAGGAGGCTGAGGTGTCTCTAGTTGTGTTTTTCTCCCCTCCAATACTACATTGACCGAGCCTTTTCACTTAAATAATCAAATAGGAACTTAAATGTTTCAGTAGACGGCAAACCTGTGTAAACGTTCACTTCCAATTCTCTGGTTAGCTGTTCAAACTGCATAGGAACTGAAACAGAGTAGTCCACCTCAGTTTCCAAATCTTCATTATCGTCACTTGAGCTCTCATCATCATCTTTGCAGCTGCTGCTGAAAGGCAAGTACCTTGAAGCACCAGCTTCTTGTAACTTGTTTGCTTTCCTTTTCTTAGGCGACCTCTTTTGTAGATAATCGGAAACAGTCAAAAAAAACAATGGAAAGTCAGTTTCAGGGTTTCTGGGGGTTCTCCCCAAAGGAAAATGATTTGAACAGACAAAAGTCCCACTAGTGCCAGGCGGTGGGTTGAAAACATCACCTTGTGTCTTCGCTACTTGCTTGCGCCATTTTTCGGCAAGTTTAGGGTCAACTGGCCACTTGTGATAAGTCAATTTCTGCACATGCGATCTAACATAAGCGAGTTCTGGATATCTTTTATCATTATCACAAAATCCCCCTGCACAACGAGCGTGGCTTGGCGTAACAACAGATTAGTTGGCCATGTCGCCATTAGCATTTTCAGGCTTGGCCGCGCGCTCGCCCCAATAGTTTTGCACCCCCGGCAAAATGGCGTCGGTAACCTTGAAATGGTCTATCCCCGTGGGTGAGGTGTCTGGAAATTTAACACGCGGCTATTAAAATCAGAAGATTTCTGTGCCGAAGTGAATAATTTCTGACCACAATGGCAATTAAGAAAACCCATATTCACACACCCTAGGGTTTGGTGGGATGCGGGCAAACTTCAACTTAAAGAAATTGCCATTGCCCACAGCATGGCTGCCGGAAACACTCGAAAGCAAGAGTGTGCCGCTCTCGAAAGGGAATTTTGCAACCTTCAATCACGTGCGGATCTGAACAACGGAGATCATTGCTCCCAGTTGCTTGAGATCAAAGACCTTTTACGAGCAATGGACGATGAAGTGATTGAAGGCTGCATACTCCGTAGTAAAGAACAGTGGACTGAGCTCGGGGAAAAACCAATGCGGTATTTCTACCAGCTCGAGAACTCGCGCTAGTCACGCAATGCTATCCACGCATTATGCACAGACAATAACACTACGGTTAAAACCTCCCAGGGCATTCTTTAGGAATGCCACGCCTTTTATAATACTTTTTTCACTGAGGGACCTGTTGACCGCAGAGCCAAGACTGGCTTTTAGAATAGCTTGATTCCACTATGTCATCCGAAGATCAGAAACTTTGCGAGGGCAAGCTGACTTTTTCAGAATGTCATGCCACTTTGTCACAAATGGAATACGGTAAATAGCCAAGAACTGACGGTTTTCCAACCGAATTCTATTCCCATTTTTGGGGCCTCCTTGGTCATGATTTTTGACTAAGGCATTCAAACAGAGTACGAACTGTTCTTTGGTATGACGATGAATAAAATGCAATGTCTTATGTCTGCTAGGAATACAGCTCATTGAGTTTGTTGCTTTTTTTAAAGATAGCTTTGAAGTTACTAAACCATTGTTCGCAAAACTAGATTGGACAAAGGTTGTGTCGCTTGAACATTTTGTTTAACTTCTTCGGATAGCATCAGAATTTTAGCGTTTAATTTACGAAGACTTAATTACATTTAAGAAAAGGGCCTACCAAAACACAACACACAAATGTGTCATAAAATTTTGCACAAGTGTTTTGAAAGTACTGTTGAAACAGTTGTATTAACTAAGTACTGATAAAAAGGTATTGCCGGCAGTATTTTTACTGAGAGTATGAATCTTTTGATCTGTAAGTTCAATATAATTATTATTAAAGTTGTTTTTATCCATTGAAGAAACTCTATAGTAATGTTCTCGTTAAAGAAGAATGTTTGCATTTCAACTATTTATGACAGTATAAAGTAGTTACCAAATGTACCAAAATGTGTATAATGTTTTAAAAGTACCACTGAAACAGTTGTGTTATTAGCACAGATAAAACGGTACTGCTGGTATCTTCATTACGATTATGAACTTTCTGATCTGAAAGTTCTATAAATTGCTTTTATCCACATCAAAAATGCTATTATAATGTCAGTGCTAGTGTAATGTTACCATTAAAGAAGAACGTTTGCATTTCAACTATTTATGATGGTATGTCTGCAAATGTTTATGGTAAGCAAATGTACCAGAATGTTTAAAGTGTAGTTGTAAAGTAAAGTGTTCTTCATTCAGTTTATTAAATGTGTCAATTCATTTTAGAAAGACTTAGTTAAAAGGATTTATACGGTAGACGCAAAAACAAATGGTGACTAAGTTGGGGTCGTGAAAATTACATTTACCCAAAAGTGACTAAGATGGGGTCTATAATTGGCCATAAAATATGACTATAATGGAGTAGGGGTTCTGAGAGGCCAGCGGCACATAGCCAACAAAGATTGACCCAAGTACCCCACCCCCCGGGAATCTCATAACACCTCAATGCTGCCGAATTATATTTTTTCTGTTTCTCGAAAGTAAGAAATAGGCGAGTTGTACGTGCATTTCGAGTTCCAGGTCGGCAGCCCCTGGACCAAATTGGCTGAAATTTGGAGAGAATGTTGTCAGAATGTTTGCCGACAAAACCTTGTCTGCAAATTTTGATTATTCTTTTCTTTAAAATGTTATGCCTCTTTTCCGCGGGCAGTCCTATTTTTTCCCTTTTCTAACTTTATCCTCTTGTAAAATAATAACAAACGCACGTCCCAAAAATCTGAGACATGGTTTTTGAGGTCAATGTGTGAAGAAATGGACGCCATGTTAGTTTTCACCGACCTAAATTTAACGCGTGTATACCTTGATTTATGGGTTTGTGAAGCTTTGTAAACATATTCACATTTTCGAAACACGGCCAGTTTTTACCATTTTAAACAGGTCGGGTCACAATCTGTAGTTATTGAGCTTCCAATAAATATATGGTTTATATCGGTTCTTGTTTAAACCACGAACGCTAGAGTGGACTGCACACCAATGGTCAAATGGGTTATACTGATACCTTAACATAATCGAGACACCATGGAAACAAAGAAGGCATGCAGCAGCGCAAAAGGCATCATGACTAAGAAGATTAAGGAGATTTCCAGTCTAATGACTGAGGAAAGCAATGCAGATGAAGTAATAAAAAAGTCAGCTGAACGAGAGCAAGTGTTTAAGAAATTTCAAGAGGCACACGGGGCGTTTCATAATCAATTAGAAGATCCAGAGCCAATCGGAGAATCCGGAAATTATTACGAATCAGTTCTCAGTGAAGTAGAACAGCTTCAAGAAAACGTAGACGTTTTGCTAGCTAGGGTGGAAGCTTCAAGGTTACTAAGATCTTATGAGATAAATCCCAAAGACAGTATTTCAAACGCTAGTTTAAGGACTGTCATGTCACACTCGTCACGATCACCACGCTCTTCGCGTTTGTCACCTATGTCGCATAATTCTTCCGCTAGCACCAGGGCAAGAGCCGCAGCAAAAACGGCTATTTTAAAAGCTGAAGTCGCAACGCTTAGGAGGCTGCATGAGATTGAAGAATGAGAAATGAAATTACGCCAATGCAAAACTCAATTAAAACTTAAAGCTGAAATCTCAAAGGCTGAGGCCGAAGAACTGGTTTATGAGCATGCCAAGAGTGAGACCACCGCAAAGTTACTTCCAGAAAACAAGCAAAATAAGAAAAGCGTTTCATTCCTGCAACCCCTGGCAACACCATATGAACACCGTCAACTAATCCTTTGTCCAAATTTCCTAGTACCTCATCGGTAAACTGAGTTAAAGCTAGACTGGTAGATCTTCCACGTCTGAAACCAAATTGGTTAACAAAACAAAGGTTATTGGAAGCAAGGTAGCCATAAAGTTGAGAATGTACAGCTTTCTCGATCACTTTGCTGACCGTGGGAAGGATAGAAATCAGGCAGTAGTTATCTTTATCACTTCTGTCACCTTGCTTAAAGAGCGCAGTTACTTTAGCACATTTCCATGAAGATGGGAATCGGCCACTTTCCAGGGACAGGTTTATGATATATCATAGTGAACGAGCGAGTACACTTGCTGAATCTCTGAGCAGGCGAGCACTGATGTTATCCAGTCCAATGGCCTTATTGATCTTCAGCTGACTCAACTGCTCTTCAACAAAGGATATTATTACGGGCTGGAGAGAAAACTTTGAGCTGCATGCAAAGCACTGATCCAGCAAAACACCACTAAAAGCTTTGGCAAGCTTCTTGCCAATGCTTGAGAAATGATTATTCAAAGTTTCGGCAATGCTTGTAGGATCAGTTTGCAATTTCCCATCAGAAAAGATTGCGTTAATCTCACAGCGATTAGATGGAAGAGTTTCTTTGATCGCTTTCCACATCCTGCAACTGTCACCGTTAGCATCCTCTATTAAACGGCAATAATATTCCGATTTAAGCCTTCTCTCCTCTCGATTTGCACAGTTTTTCAGCTTTCGGTACATTTGCCAGCTGTACTTGGAATTTAAAATTCGTACCTTCTTTTTATGGTAATCACGATCACGCCGTATTCCTAAAAGCTTTTTTGTAATCCAAGGAGACTGTTTTCCCTTAACTCGTTTTGTTTTCATCGGAGCATGATCGTCGGCAACGCTTTTGAAAAGGCTCTCCCAAAGGCATAAAGCATCATTAACATCATTTGCGCTCTCAATAATAGACCATGGAACGTAATTTAAGTCTTTCAGAAATGCATCTTTATCATAGTTTTTGAAACAGCGATACTCAAACACCTTGGGCAGTAGTTTTTTGACACCCCCTTTGATGGTACAAAAACAACTCTGTGGTCGCTTATGCTTGCATCAAGAACATCTGACTGCACGATCCTATGAGAGTTGTTGACAAAAATTAAGTCTATCGTGGTGCTAGAATTCTCAGTAACACGGGTAGGCTTGTTAACAATCTGTGTAAGGCTGTGATTAGATGCAAATTCTTTTAATTTATGGTGTAAATGATTTTTCTTTGAAGAGTAGTCAACATTAAAATCTCCCATTAAAACAAATCACAGTGGTCAGTACCAATCATGTTAAGAGCATCATCCAGATATGAAATAAAATCATCGATATTTTGATCTCCAGGTCTATAGCTGCAGCATATAGTCAATCGCCTACATTTAGGTCGCTTAACATCCACCCACAAGCATTCAAAACAGTTGGATGTGAGATCAGACTTAACCACAAAAGGTATGCCGTCTCGAACAAAAAATCATGACTCCTCCACCACAACTTTTAACCAAGCTGACCCTATCCTTTCGTGCCAGCGAGAAGCCTTGCAAAGTAACTTCGTCATCCATAAATCTGGAGTTAGCCATGTTTGCGACAGAGTCAAAATGTCAATAGAATGCTTGTTCACAAATTCTTTGACATAGTCGAGTTTATTCAGCAGGCGGTTAACGTTTAAATGGGCAATCCTGAAACCTTGCAACAAACGGATTTCAGACTGATCATTAAAATCTTCAGGATGTTGTAAGGTCAAATTGCTACTGCTTAAATCATTTAAGGAATTTACGCTAGGAAATAAACAAGTGAAACATCCAGTTAGAAGACTCATTTATCACAAGTGAGTGATACTCCTCAAAGCCCATGTTCATACATTTCGCGTGGTACCATTTGTTACACTCATCGCATTGAACTGCTTTTTGATTTGAGCGACATCCTTTCGAGCAGACAGCACACGGATCTTTAACAGGGCCAGGATTTGAACTCACATCACCCGACAAAAGCACCACAAGCGAGGCTGAGAGACCAACATTAGCTTAGGTAGACTTCAAGTTGCACTGCTTTCGGCTGGCTATACAGATATTATTTTAAAAGTTAAACAAGTGATTTGACTGGAGGTGCTGGATTTAAGGAAAGATCTAGTGGCAGTGCTTCCACCAGGATATGGAAAATCACTAGTTTTTCACCTTTTGCTGTGATTGTTGAAGGAAAGGGATGCAATATGCACTTCTCCTAGTACAACTTGTAAGTCTGTAGTTTTAGTTGTTTCGCCCTTGAACACCTTAATGTGCAACCAAGTTTCAAGCGCAAGAGATAAAGGAGTACAAGCAGTAATTTTGGGGTGTAGTGTAGTGAGAGTGACGTTTACATCACGTGACACTGGAAACCATGTGCTAGAGAGAGTGTCAATAGAATTGTTGTGTTCCTACAATATCATGTAGGGAATCAACTTCTCTTACGAAGCTACTACATTTGGTGACGAGGAAAAAAGTCAAACACAAGACAAGCTTGTCTGGAATTCTGAGCTATGGCTGTCTGTTTAAGTGGACTAA
Organism: Orbicella franksi; assembly: GCF_964199315.1. Lineage (NCBI taxonomy): Eukaryota > Metazoa > Cnidaria > Anthozoa > Scleractinia > Merulinidae > Orbicella > Orbicella franksi. The sequence continues at coordinate 5,715,781 of NC_138145.1, read as the reverse complement.
CTGGTTCTGAAGCATTTGACAAAGTTGGTGAGCCTGCCACTCTTTGGCAGCCTTGGCGACTTTGCAACGATGAATTCGAACTTTTTGTGACAGCATCAGGCATCGATGACCCAAAACAGCAACGAGCCCTCCTTTTACACCTAGCAGGACCGGGCATAAGAGAAATCTTCCATACCATTCCCAGGGAAATGAAGGGCATCACTAAAGACTACAAGAAGACGATGAAGTCACTCAACGATTATTTCAAATTAAAGAACGTTCCAAAGGCGAGACAAAACTTTCTAGGAGCAATGCCTGCACCAGGTGAGCGAATAAATAACTTTGTAACCAGATTTAGCAGCTTAGCTGAACATTGCGAGTATGGAGAAGAGAAAGACAATATGACGAGGGACCAAGTGTTAACACACATAAAGGACAAAAACTTGAAGTCTAAATTATATTGGTCCAAGAATTTAACCTTATCCAAGCTCTTAGAAGTAGTGAGCCAATATCATGATAAGGATGCCCTGATCCTTATCCAGCCCGAAGACCAAATCAAGTGAGTGGAGCTTGCTGAGGAACAAACTACTTTCCTAATGAAATTCCAAGGCAGATGTTGGAATTTTAACAAAATCGGGCACCTGGCCAAGAACTGTCGCTGCTCACATGACCATGTTTGCGAATCCTGTGGAAGACTGGGCCATTTTGCTGTTTGTTGCCAATACCACCAAGAACATGCCAGCAACACAACCTGCACCACCAGTCATGGGAGAACCCCTCTGCAGACCAGGAGAGGGGGCAAACGAGAAAAGTGCATGCTGTCACCCAACAAGCGGATGGCAAGGAATCAGAGGATGATGCATTCTGCGTCCACTAGTGAGGGCCTTGGAACATTAGAACTGCATATAAATGATAACATAACTACTGTTATTGTTGATTAAGGTGCCACCTGTAATCTCATATCAGAGCATGTGTTTCATTCCCTAACAGGGGCAAAAGCACCGTTAGTAAGTGTGGTAAAAATGTGTATGCATACACACTCCAAACCACTAGATCTTAAGGGAAGCTGCATGTTAAGAGTCACTGTGCCACAGACCAACATGTCAGCCATTGCAGAATTTTACATAGTCCCAGGGCAGGCTGCAACTCTGCTAGGTCGTAAAACGTCAGAGAAGCTTGCAATCCTTAAGGTTGGAATTAATGTTAACAACTGCAACACAATCATTGACAATCCCCAAAGCTGCTCTTAGGGTTAAACTCCCCAAAGTTTTTGAGGGCCTGGGCAAGCTAAAGGGCTATCAACTAAAGTTACACCAGGATGACAGTATCGCACCTGTGTCACAACCCCTTCGCCAAATACCATTTAGCAGGAGGCAGAAAGTGACCACAAAGTTGAAGCAATTAGAAGAACTGGATGTCATTGAAAAAGTCAATGGTCCCACCAGCTGGAACAATTCACTTGTTGCCGTAGAGAAGCCCAATGGAGACATTTGCATTTGTTTGGACATGAGACAGGCGAATCGTGCGATCCTCAGGGAGAAACACCCAGTTCCTGAGGTCATATGTTAATGAGGAAAAATGTAAACAATGACGTTACAAAAGATTTGCCCATTTAAAAAGGGAGGCACTAGCCGTCTGGTGGGCCTGTCAAAAATTCGACCTCTACTTGTATGGAATGGAGTTTTAGCTCTGCACAGACCACAAACCGTTGGTAACTGTCTTTGGGGAAAGAGAACTCTACGGACGCTCTAAGCCGGTTCCCAGTAGGTCCAGCTCAGGACCATGATGCCTGTGAGAGCACAGAATATGCCTGCAGCATAGCTAGTGAAGCCGTACCAGCAGCACTCACACCCCAACAAGTTGAGCAAGCATCTGCAAAAGATCCCACATTACAGTTGGTTTGTCAAGCTGTTGCCTCAGGAAACTGGAGTCGCTTATCGGGCACACTGTACGAAAGCTTTGGCAGAAGAACAAGGGGTCCTTAGCCAGCTTCTCCCCAGGGGTAACCATATTATCATGCCAGAAAGCCTCTGGAAGCATACTATTGCACTCACACATGAGGGCCACCAGGGTATGACACGCACAAAGGCTTACCTTAGAGAAAAGGTATGGTGGCCCAACTTGGACAAGCAGGTTGAACAGTCTGTAAAAACCTGCCACCCTTGTCAGCTAGTCGACCCTAGAAGCAAGACTGAACCTATCAGGTCAACAACATTACCCGAAGTTCCATGGGGTGACATCGCCATTGACCTATTGGAGATTCCCCGTGGAAACCACCTGCTTGTAGTAGTAGACAACTACTCATGCTGGCCCAAAGTCATCTTGTTAAAAAAGACAGACGCTTCACTCGTCACAAGAACAATGGAGGGTATCTATCAAACACATGGCAAACCCGAGAATGTCTGCAGTGACAATGGCCTGCCATTCCCTCTGCAGAATTTGAAGGCTTTCTAGATTACCTAGGAATAGCTCACCTAAAAGGAATCCCCTACTGACCTCAGAGTAATGGTGAAGTCCAGCCCTGTAACGAGACTTTACTAAAGATAATAAGGATCACCACCTTAGAAAGTAGAGAGGCAAAATTTTCTCTTCCAGTACCGAACTGCACGTCACACAGTGTCTGGATTGTTCCCAGCCAAGTTCTTGATGGGTCGACGCCTTAATGATAAACTCCCAAGAGTTACCATTCCAAGTGAGAGAATCACCAAGGCTCACTGGCAGCAGCTTCTTCGCGAAAGAGATGCGTGGGGAAACTTCGACAGAAAGAGTATGCAGACAGCAAGCGGTTGGCACAATACAGTGATATTGGAGGAGATCACATCTTGCTCAACAAGAGCCGTGACAGCAAACTGTCTCCCAACTTCAAACCACTACCATACAAAGTGGTGGAAAAGAAGGGCAATGCTGTCCTAATACAAGATCAGGAAGGAAACACCAAGCTGCGTAACGCGAGTCACATGAAGAAGTTTATCCAGCTGGACCCTTCCACTGAAGCCACTGAAGCTCACAGAGGAGACAGGGCAGAGGACATGCCCACTGGAAGACAGTTGGAAACAACTGCTTTGACCCCACCAATCAATATTGATAAGCAGCCTACCCTACCTTCTGAATCCAGTGCAAGTCCCCTTCCTTCAAGGCTCGCTCGTGTTAGGCACCCTCCAGCATGGATGAGTGACTTTGTATCCCTTTGTGCTTAAACTCCAAAACATCCAATGCAAATCTACGTAGATGACTCTATGCAAATTTATTTCTTTGTAGTTTCTGGACATTGGACATTCATTATTTGGCCATTAGCTATCTGCGTGATAGGGAGTTTTGTAATATGTAAGGGGGTGATGTGGCGTAGTGACAGTGACATTTACGCCACGTGACATTGGAAACCATGTGCTAGAGAGAGTCTGCCATCTTGTCAATAGAATTGTTGTGTTCCTACAATATTGTGTGTTTTCTTCTCTTGCGAAGCTACTACATGGGGGTGAAAGAGGATGATGATTCACCAGTTACAAATACTCCTCAGTAGGAAGGAACTAGAGAGTGTATTATTCAGACCGAATATGAAATTGTTTTCTCTCACCTGGAGGCATTCTTATCGTGTGAGGACGGATTAAAAGTTCTTCAGAGCACAATCTATATATAAGCCGTCAAAGCAGTGATTTTAGATGAGGCGCGTTGCGTCCTTGAATGGTGAGCAAATGCATTTAAAAAAGCTAAAAGTACTCTAATCCATTACATGACACTTTTTCAGAAATGTTGTAATGTAGCCAGTTTAGATCCTTGTGTCCTGTATTTTTTTAAAAGAATACTGATCATGACATGAGTAATAAATAGTTGTTTTTCTTATTCTATCACTGGGTTGATATCAAAAATATATTCACTCTTGTCTTATTTTACTGCATCCATAATTGCATTTCTGGTAAATAGTAAGTGATGGATTGAAGACTCACCATCAGTAAAATGATCAAATTATACCTTGACCTATCTTGTCCTCATGTAATTATTCAAGGCTTTTCCTCCCCTTTCTCCAAGGAGTCCTAAGATTTGGGAGGATATGATGCAATTAGCCATGTGGCGGTACTTTTGGCACTTCGATCAATAATTATTATGAACTGTATTATATCTTACTTTTCAAACAGGGGAGATGACTTCAGGCCTGATTATGGGAAATTAAGTGTACTTGCTGCCCTTTTCCCAAGTGCTCCCATAGCAACCCTTACTGCAACAGCAACAACTGGTGATAGACAGACTATTTGTAACACACTTTGTCTGAAGAATCCCAAGCCGTTAATAGCAAATCTCAACTGCCCAAATGTCTTTTTTTGTCAAGGTATTCAGAGAGGGAAGTGATAATGAAGCATAATGTTAAAATTCTGCAATCCATTGCCACATCTCTTTTGGAACAGGGTACTGGTTATCCCTTAACATTACTTTATCTGCCTCTACCATGGTGTCGAAGGGCCTATAAGGTTTTTGAAGGCATTCTTAAAGAAAGACAATATGACCCATGTGATATATTGCCTTAGAATCCCATCTTTCTTCAATTTAGGAAATCAGCCACTATACAAATATAATTGTTTGCACATTGCTTTTGGAAATTCTGTAGAGAGTATTGAACATTTCTTGCAAGGTTTGAACTGTCCAAACTCTTACATACATAGATATATAACCAGGGAATCTTTGTTTCAGTGAGTAAGTTGAAAATTTGGCATCTGAAAACCCACAAAACAGTAGTGACAACCCACAACTTAGCAGTGGTGATGATTCTGACTGAACCTCCAACACCTGATTCCCCACAGAGAGGAAGAGGAAGAAGGCGAGCTCAAGTTGGAGGTCAACCAGCAGGGGGACGAGGCAGAGGTAGAGCAGTGCTGCAGCACCAAATGGCTATCGAAGCTACAACAACCCAGACACAGCCAATCAGCTGCCTTCATTCAATCCAAGATGTCTTCCAGGGCTTAAACTAATCGGCCCCATACTTAGGGGTGCTATGACCAGAGCTGTCGATTTCTTCTGGCTGTTCATAACTGTTGAACTGCTAAGGGAAATCTGCCTACATACCAATTCCTATGGCTGGGCAACAGTTGCTGAAAAGTCCTATTATGGGGACAAGGAAGGAGCATGGAAGGAAACAAACCCAGATGAGATTGAAAAGCTTATTGCCCTTATCTTGTACTGTGGTCTGGTCAAGGTTAGTTCGTTCCACCGCTACTGGAGCACACAGTCTTTGCATCACAGTCTCTGGGCAAGAAGTATCATGTTGAGGGAGAGATTCAAAGCCCTTATTGGTATGCTACATGTGTAGACCCTGGCACAGAAGATGAGCAAGATAAGCTCTGGAAGGTCAATGGCTTTCTGCAGTTCTTCAAAGAGAAATGCAAATCTCTATGCCAACCTTTTCAGCGTGTGGCAACTGATAGAGGATGGTGAAGTCTAAGCACCATTCAGGGATAAGACAGTATATAAAGAATAAACCCACAAAATGGGGCATAAAGTTGTGGGTACGTGCAGACAGTGCAAATGGTTATACATGGTTACACATGGTTAAGGCAATCAGTTCCACTGAAACTGCGTGTTCATAAGCCCAACTTCGAGAATATCCTTGATTTAGAAAAATTTCAGTGTCGTGATTCTTATCATCTTCTTATAAAGCAAAAATGCAAAAAACCAAATAAATGGGCCAAGTTGAGAGAAGAATGTAATCTAGAGGATAAGCAACTTTTGGAGGCATTCGTGATGCCACTGAGAGTTGCAAATTAACCTTATGTACATTCTTTTCAGTATCACGAACTGAATTCTATTCTATATACAAATGAATTACTTTGTAAGATAGGCTATATTTCTGACCCCAACTGTTCCTTCTGTCATCAGACTACTGAGACCATATTTCTATTTCTTTGACTGTTCTTTTCTACTTCCTTTTGGAATGAGATATGTGAAAAAATTTTAAATAAACTTAGTAGTTGCATTTGCCTCTCTTTAGAATATCACGAGATTATTTTAGGATTTTTAACGGGGGAGATGGATCTGTTAAACTATATAATCATTTTAGGAAAAACGTACTTGTGGACTTGCCGGTGTAAAGAAACAAAACCATCTTTCAGCCACTTTGAAAGAATTTTATTAAATAAACATCAAACCGAAAAGCATTTTCCTTTAAATCAAATAACATCAATTGAGAATTTTTGAGGAATTGTTTCTTTTAAACACTTAAGGAAAAAAATTTGTATAAGTAGTGTAAGTATAAGTAGTATAAGTAGCAAGTATATTGTAATTATAACATCACTAATGTAAGTAATGTGAGTGCTCAAGTTGTAAATAAAATTCCATTAACAAAATGACAGTGCAAATGGTTATACATGGTTATACATGCTGCCATGACCAGTGCCAATGGACTAGGCTTAAGTTGTGATGAGGCTGGTACAGCTCCTAATTAATCAAAGTTATCATTTATATTTTGATAATTTTTATACACCAGTAACACTTGTGAAGGACCTGTTTTGTCTGATGCTTCCAGCAACTGGAACTGCTGCAGAAAATAGAAGGGGATTCCCCAATTCCATAAAGAACAATAAAACAGTGGGCAAGAGGAGAGCAGAGGGAAGCATGAGATGGAAAAGGGATGGAGTCTGTCTAGCTTTACAGTGGAAAGATAATAGGCCAGTTACAATTCTCACTTCAACTGACAATGCGAATGATTTCATTCATGTTGACAGAAATGAAAAAGTGCATAATTTATGGCAGCAAGTCAAATCGTCCGACACCAAGAAGTCATGTAAAGTTTGCTATGCGGCAACCAAGAAGGAACTGAAAGTTGTAACATACTGTAGTACACCAGTGTGGAGTGCACCTACACTGCACACAAGACAAAAATTGTTTTAAAATATGGCATAGCAAAGACTAATCACACTAAAGTGATCATTGAAGTACAGCAAAACTATTATAAACACCGAAAAATATCAAAATATTGATTTTTTTTTCCTGTCACTGTTTTACTTTCCAAGAAAATAGTGTTTTTTTAAGTTGAAATTTATATCAGGCACACTTATTGATTCATTAGGCTTAGTCAGGCTTTCCTGAACACAGTTCACTGTGAAGTGCTGTCTTTAGTGTTTGAATTTGTAAGTTTCTTTCAAGATAACAAGTACCATTGCAAATTGTTGTACTTAGGGTGCACTTTCTGTAAATGGTATAACTTTTTGAATTTTCAGTAGATTTAGGCCAAATTTTCACCAGAAGTGCAAAAAGGTAGTTTCAATTTCTCTTTGAACAGTTTTTCTCAATATGTAAGGTAGTGATCTTGTTCCTGTTTTTCTGATGTTTTGGGGTATTGCATGACATTTAAATTTGCATATATTAACTAGTATTAACTTATTTCTTGAATAAATGACGCAGGTGGTGACATATTTTAAATCTCCATTTATTCAGCTTCAAAATGATAAAAATTTGGATTAAATTGGTTGTATAGAACCAAAGTTACATTACTCAGAGTACAAGTACCTTAAGGTAATTCCACTGAAATAGAACCTGCACTGAGATTTTTGTGAAACTTTGCCTATTGATTGTTTATATTATAGGAACTTAAATTTTAAAATAAAAATGAGGGGTCCCCATGTTCGTTTAGGAGCAACAGCACCTTGCTTATACCCTATAAATCCTTATAATAGCACCATGATTGTAGTCATGATTGCTTGCTAAATTCCCGTTTCCGATGATTGTTTTTTGTTCTACACTGAGAAATGGTCCATATTTATTTTACACAGAGAAATCTATTACTCAATCCAAAACAACAGAAAAAAATGATAGGTCACCATACTCATTTGCAAGAAAATGACGATTTACCTCTATGGCGAGGTCCAGCTGTAAAGAAAAAGCCGCCATTTTTAAATGCGCACGCGCTAATTACACATGAAATTACGCGCAGTAGGGATGCGCAATACAATACTGGGGAATGACCTTAAAACAAGCATTTTTCTTAAAAGTATAAATTGTATGCTGACATTTTCACAATGTTCTTGCAATTTGTTATAGTTTACATGTATTTAAGGTGATCTAAGCCTGGATGGGGCAAACAAGCTTGTAGACCAGTTTGGTGGCCCACAGAAGTTGACTTTACAGATGTCAACAACATCAGCAAGCAGCCACAGATGGAGCAGTTAATTTCAATTATGGATTCCTACAGGAAGTGGAATACACAGGAGGAGGCTGAGGAATGTGATATGGCAGTTGATGAAATTCCCATTCCTGTAGCATCAACACCAGCTGTTCGTTTAATTTGAGATCCACCCTCATCTCCCACAGGAGTTTTGGAAAGTCCCATTCATCCTTCTGATCCTTTCATTACACCTATTTCTGACCCTTTGGAAGTTCCAGCAAGTCGTGTACACCCACCTCTGGGATTTACAGACATCATGAAGAGGAGATTTGGTAGTGATTCAGTTTATTGTAGTGAGCTGTGGCAACCTGTCTTAAGGAAACATGCACTGAACTAAATCACACCCAAAGATCCAAGATGTTCTGTATATTAGGAAAACTCAGTGAAGATGTAAATAGCTCAACTTTTTAACAAAATCTTACTTTTGTTATCATGCAACCTAGGTAAATATTATTGTTTAATAATATTATCTCTCCACCTCATTTTGTAAGCAGTGAAGATCAGCATAGACTTCCTGAACGGTAAAATAGCCTATAAAAATGTTAAATGAAATTTTATTATCATATTATTACATACTGTTATTTATATTAATCCACCAAATATGGAAGAGCTCTCATGCACTTGTATGTTATAAAGTGTTCATACATTGAGAAATACGAATTCAGACTTCTTTTTCTTTGGTGTAGTAAGCAGTTTGTAAACTGGTTTCAATTTAAAGTCATACATACAGGACATACAAAGTTTCTGAAACAGGCAAACAATTCCTGGAAAACCCGCAAAGTTTGAAGGTGATGTCACCTTTTATAGATCCACTAGAAACAAATCAAAAGTCTCCAGCTGTCAGAAAAGAGCCGAATCCTGGTGGAAGCGGCATTCACCAATTGCCAAAAATAAGAAACGAAATGAGTGCTGGCACAAAATGGTACGAAGTTTCAGAAAGAAAACAATACGAATTTTCATGGTGTAAGATATTGTCATGCGTGTACCACACCATCAAGACTTCCAAAGACCTGCGGTATAATTTACTTCTAGAATGCAAAAGACAGGGAGACAATGCTACCTTTATCAGGACTGTAAAACTTGCACCAGAGCCTAGCTGTGTACTTGCAACAAATAGGCAGTTACATGACCTTGCAAGGTTTTACTGTGACCCTTATCAGTACAGCCCCGTAACAGTGGATCCCACAATCAATCTTGGGCCATACAACACGACAATTGTTACCTACCAAACACCTCATTGCAAAGAGTCAACCTTGACCTCTTTTAATGGGTTTCGAAGTGAAGAAGTGATTGCATTGGTTACATTTGAGATTGTGTCTTCTTTCAATATAATTTTTCACATATGTTGAAAGCCACTTATAATGGGCCACTGTGATTTTAGTTTATATTCTTCTGGCATAAGTGATTTTGTTGATTTAGGAGCCTCTTCCTCAGTCAACAATCCTACAATTGAACAAACAGCAGCATCAGCAGTCACAGAGCACCCTACAACATTCAATTATTCTGCCAGGGGTGACAAACCTTCTAACCTACATCACAGTGATCATGAAACCAAAAATGCCAAAAAGGAAAAGAGAAAATTAAAAAATGTACCCTCAAAATGTTTTGCTTGAACGATGTAGATGATGAAAAGCCCCCTACTGTCACATCAGCAAAAGCAGTATTGTCAAATTATGGATTGGGACCAGGTTGTATTACATGTAATGTGCATGTACATAGTATTCACAATTATGTGATGGAAAGATTTCTTCCTCTTGCTTTAGCTGGAGGGTGCGTCAGTGCCCCTACACCACACCAGAGCTGCTTTGCAGCCACTATGATGTCCCATACTCAACAGGAAATGCTTCAGATGTTGTTGGATGGTCACCTCTGGTTTATGTGGACTCTTGACCACTGACAGCAAGAGGTCTTTCCCTCATGCTGCTCCTTCCTCATCAACCAGGACTAGTCATCTTCCCAACCTTCTTCTATTCTCTTCACCCAGCCTACACCAGGAACTATGCATATGTTTACTTAGAGTTATTGTATAAAATGGCAGAGGCTGAATACGATGTTCTTGCATTAATACAGCAAGTACACTTTTGTCCCCCACTCGGTGTTATTCTGTTCCCCTACATACTGGTAACCTTGTTTCTTCGCTTGTGTGCATTCCACTTCTAAGTCCCTGCTAAAAAAAAACGCCGTTTTTGTGCCTCTGCCATTTCACATTCTCCAGAATACATGTTTTTATTTTTGGATCTTTCTCATTGTAAGGCACGTTTGGAGAATGAGCCACCACTGGCCAGAACTAATCAGAGTTCCTAGATTATTGTTACAAGATACCTTGATTTCTTTTTATTGATCCTTTTTCACAAATATTACTTTGTGTGAGTATTTTAATTGTTAACCTCATTCAAATTTATACCATTTTATGCAACAGTTACTTTTGATAATACATAGGATAATATGTTGACACACAATTTTATATTCTCTTTTATATTTCCAAATTTTAGTTGATTTGTAATCTGTGAGCAATTTTATTCAATTGACTGGGAATTATTCCTTGCAATTTAGTTTAAATGATTTTGTTGTTTGGTAAGCTGTATAATGTGATCTGTGTTGTCTTCAAGACCAGATTGTCACCAAGCAATGCACTCATGCCAGAACGTACAGTTGATATAAGTACACATTCTCTTAGTAAATTAACATATGTTAGAAAAGTTATCTGTAGGTTGGAAAAGTTTCTCGTGGCAACTTTTCGACACACTAATCCCTTCATCTGTGTTTCTTGCAGAGTTTACTTACTCTGGATTGACTTTGTAATTTTTCAGTCAAAATTGTGAATAACTATCTCTCTGTGCAATCCTGGTAAATTAAGCTTTCAACTTCAGCGTGAAATTTAATGATAGTTGGGCTCCTCTGGCCTTTTGACCATAACGAATTGTGGAGCATTTGGTTCTATACAATCTTACAAACAATGGACCACTTTAATTACTTTACTTAGTTACAAGTTACTCCAACTGCCTTTTATTATATTAAAAAGTTATGAAAACAGATGACCTTTACAAAACGTAACTCATATAAAAACATAAATTTATATTCACTTTTGCCCACCTTTCAAGTGAACTGTCCATTTTGGAAGTTATGTAGATCTTTCCCAGCCAAACCAAGAACATGTTTTGGGCAGATTAAATAACACCACTTTTACTAAGTTTGCCTACAATTCCAAAACAGCTTAGGTTAGCCAATCCCAAAACAATGTGTAGTTCATCTTAACCATTCACAGGAGCATTGCAGAACAGGAACGTCCTTTATAACAGTACCATATGAGCTTTAAGCTTCACTTGGTGATTTGAACCCATCCAAAGAACCACCATTTAAGTTTAGAGACGAGAAATTAGATGTTAAAGTACCTTTGCTGAGATACACCTACAACCCGTAAACCTGCTTTCAAAGTTGTATATTTACATTTTGATATTATGTGCAAGGGACTAGTTTCATTAAGTATGGAATACAAAAAATATCAAAGAAATCTTATTACAAATTCCCTAAAGAACAGAGGTTATACCACTCTTAACTAGTTACTGAACCCTATTTGAGAATAACCCCAAAGTGCTGAAATAGGCCACATAATAAGACACCTCATTACTCCCTGATAAACTTGCTTTCTTTTTTTTGATTTAGGCATGTGACTTTTACACATCATTTCAGCATCACAGGTTATGTAAAATCACTGTACCCTCATGCTAATACTTCTGGTCAGTATTCTTAGGAAGCTTGTGGATGAAAAAGAAAACAATTGGCATGAATACATGGATGGTGCTTTGTTTGCAATTAATTCCAACAAATCAAACATCACCAAGTGCAGCCCATTCTTCTTCATGTATGGTAGGCACCCATGTTTGCCTCGAGGTAGAAAAGTTTGTAGAGCAATTTGACAAAGACCAGGGAGAAAATGAAACACTAGAAGGGCACCTAACCGTAGAAGATGTTCTCCAGGACCATATAGAAAAGATCTGCAACTTTCCCAAAGGTTGAACAAAATATTAAAGCTGCTCAAGAAAAGCACGAACAGCAGTACCTAAAAAGAAAAGGAGGCTATGATAGTAGTTTTAAGAACGGCGATATAGTTCTGTGCCACAATATGGTAGATTGCTCCTTCAACTCTTCGCAGAACCTGCAGTCTGTAACCCAGAATTTGCCAAGCCATTCCACATGCAAGGGTTGTTCTATTGTTAAGAGCAATCTACAGAAAGTCAAGCAACAACTTAATGAACTTCAGCATCTCGTTCACTCAAAGGTAAATATGCAAATTACCAACAGTTCGTCACATACTCAAGAATGCCTACTTTAAGAAAAGGTCAAGAAATTAAAAGAGCAGTTCAAATATGAACGTTTATCAAATGCAGGAGCATCTAATACAATAAAAACCCTAGAAAATGAATGAGACAGCGTTGCTACAGCCATAAAACTTTTTAATGATGACCAAAATTGACCAACACCTGCAAACACCGTGTCACCTCAGGTTAATAAATCATCACCTCTCCCTCGTGATGATAACACAGGTTGGTCAACCGTTGGTGAGCAGCACATAGAAGCTAATTCAACCATCAGTTTGGGCGATTTGACAATTAAATATGTCAACACCAGAAGAATGAAATCTAAACGGAAAATGTGTTTTGCAAATGCTTCCCTGGTAGCTCCACAGAAGACATGAAGCATTATATGTTTCCAAGTGTAGCGAAAGATCCAGGTCAAGTGGTAATCCACATCGGAACAAACGACCTTAATCCTGATTCTCACTCAGTAGCAAACATCATCGAATTAGCAGATGAAGGCCTAGCTCAAAAACACAAGGTTTTCGTTTCCAGCATCATTTGTTGTCATGATTTCACACTCAACAACAAAGTGAGACAGTAAACAACTTGTTGAGCTCATCATGTCATCAATATTTTTGGTCTTTCATCGATAATTCAAACATTTTAGAAAACCATCTTAATAACAATGGTATTCACTTGGTATTCACAGAAAGGGCACACCTCTGTTACTTAAAAACATTTCCTTTGCAATCCGTAATGTCTCTAATTACGATATTTTGGGCGCTGAGTCTGCATGCCCAAAAGAGTTTTCTTCCAAATCCAATAGTGACATCAGGTTACTCTTTTCCCATCAACAGAGGATTTAAATTTATTTCTCACAACATTGAGCCTTCCTAAGTATTTTCAAGAGCTTCAATCAAATTTAAGTAACCAATTGATTGATTTACTTGCTGTTTTGATGAAGAACTTTGCTTCATGTGACATTTCGCATGATGATTTATTATTGATTTTAATAGTTTAACGTTATACTTTCTGTAAACCATGATTGCATTCATTGACATTGCAATCTGAGAAGCTCGAAATAGGCATCCATATTCAGTTTAGTTTACATGTGTTGGTATGGATAGCTTTCCTGTTTTTAGAGGTTTTACGGTTTAATTGAACTCTGGAATCCGTTACAAAGTGAGCCAGTTTTAAAGTTTCTGTTTTCCGTTTTCTAAGGCTTTGCTTCTTTACGTTGTCTCCCTTAATTTCTGTTAGTATAATTTCAGTACTTGACTGCACGTGATTAACAATTGTGTAATTGACCGCATGGTTTACTCACTTAAATCTGCTTGTGTTTCTTGGTGGACATGATGTATTGAGGCCCTTTATTTTCAGTTAGTTGATGTAGTTTAAGTATGACATTTGCTGTGTTTATTTCAGATCGAATAAAAATCTTGTAATTTATACGATTCACGGGAATTCAGAGTTAGGGGCAACAGATCACTTTCATTTGATTTCTGTGTGCTAGCCAGAGTCCCAAGGATTGAAGACCAAAATAGGTGACAAAGCAATGGGTGAACCAAACAGGAAGTGAAGGACAGCAAAGGCAGTACTAACATGCCGTGGAAACACCCTTTGCAAAAAATGTAAAGAGGGCAGGCCAGGAGACAAAATTATGGAAGCCTTTCACAGCGTGAAAACGGCTTTCGAGAACTTGGAGGTGAAGCACAAGGAATACACTCAACTGATTCAGGAAGATGAAGCATTCGAGGCAGAGGAGAAATGGTTGGAAGAGCGTGAGGACTTCTATCAACAAATGGAAATCGGAGCAAAGGATAAATCTAAAGTGGTATCAAAAAGCAGAAAATCAGGATTGGACAGCAGAAAGTCAGCATCAGACAACAGAGCAACGGGCGTGAAAGGTGAAAAATCGGTTTGGGAAAGCAGAACTTTGGAGGTGGAAAGAGGAGTGCAGGATTTAGAGAGTGTTATTGAGATGGAAACCACAAAGCAAGGAGAACATTAAGCAGTACAAGGGAAAGGAACCTGTGTTAATGGCACAGCTGTGAACGGCACAGGAACCGAGTCGAGAAACGGACACCTGAGAACAGAAGAAAATCTTGGAGAAAACGGAGTTGCTGGTAAAAACAGCACCAATCACCAAAGCAATGTTAATACTTCCTGTGGGTTTAAGATGGAGAAGCTGAAGATGCCTCGCTTTGCAGGGGATGTTAGAGACTACGCGATCTTCCAGGCCGATTTCAGGCACACTGTGGATAGCACATACAGTAAAAGAGAGGCGATTTTGTTGCTGCCTACAAGCTTACAACGGCGACCGCTGGAATTGATTAAGGGTATCAGTACAGATCATGATGCCACATGGAGCTACCTGGACTCAAAGTACAGGGATTCTAGATTCTTAGCAGACACAATAACACACAATATCACAAAGTTCAGACCTCCTCGTGATGGAGAAAATGCTCGATTTTTCAATTTGGTGCATCTTCTGCAAAAACGTTTCAGTACACTTAAGGAGGTTGGACAACTCCATGACAGACAACAACCACATGTTGGCCTAACTGAGCAGAGACTGTGTACCGACGACCGTAAAGTATGAGCACTTCAACAGGAAAACAGCAGAAAGGAGGCCACCCTGGCACAGCTTATTGCGTGGATGAATACTAAATATTAGTATTTATTATTAGTAAATAAATGAAATCCAGGATGAGAGCAACCACACCTTTGAGAAGCACAGGCCAACCAACAAGGCATCCTGTTGACCATATTGGATCTAATCTTAATGCTCCAAAGTCAGGTCTCCTGCACAAGTGTTGGATTTGCAAAACTCCAAGCCACTGGACTGACCAGTGCCAGAAGTTTGTCTTGCTTCATCTACAAAATAGGGTAAAGGCAGTGAAAGAGAACCATGCATGGTTCAGCTGCTTGAAACATGCCGGACAAGATCATAGGTCCAACAATTGTTCCAGAAGATGCCAGTGTCCTCAAAAAAAGCAATGGACACCAATGCCCTTATCACCATCACCCTCTATTACACAGAGCAATTCAGTCAACTGTCACAATTGTTGTGTCAGTGACTAACAACCAGAAAGCATTGTTACCCATCGTGCAAGTGGACATTGTTGGATTAGGCCATCTTTGGCTGAGAGCGAATGTGTTAATTGATTCAGGAGCTCAGATAAGCTTAATCAGATTGAGCGTGGCTAAAGACCTCAAAATGAAAGGAAGGAATATAGACCAAACTGTTTGAAAGGTGGAAAAGGCTATTGCAAGAGATGGTACAGTTGAATGGGGTGCGGTTTGATAGATGTCTTACGCTAACAAAAGCAATTATCATAAAATGTTCATACTTTTTATCATAAAATGTTCATGCCTTGCATTTAATCGACCTTGCTTATCCCATTCAGAGATAAAGTATAATTTGAATGGAGATTCCAGTTTGTCGAGTTGGCGGTCAAATGTACTTCATTTTAATATTTTGGTTTAACTTGCATTCGCTATATAGGCCTCTCAAAAGCATATGAAGTTGTATACTGATGACCCCCACAAAGACAGGCTGAAAATGATATAAATTCTACATTGGGGCCTTCCTTAATCCCTTGAATAAACTTCAGACAATAGATTTAGTCAATGCTTTTGTGAATTACCGTAAATTTCTCAGTTTGAATAATTTTTGTTGGGGACTTCCTTGTGACCCTCTGAATAAATTTTGTAAATTTCGTAAATGATCTGGTGAATTACCGTAAATCTTGTAGTTTTCCTAACCCTAACAAATAATTTTCGTAGATTTCATGGATGGGCCAGCGAATTCTCGTAAATTTAAGTTTTTGTAAATTTCGTAAAATTCTAAATTGTTGCAAATCTTGTTTGGGACTTTCTTGGAACCCTTTGAATAAATTTCGTATATTTCATGGATGGGCAGGCAAATTATCAAAAATTTCGCAGCTTTTATAAATTTTGTAAAATTCATAATTGATTCCTAAATTTAGATGGGCCTTCCTTGCAACCCTTTGAAAAAATTTCAGACTTTGTGGATGGGCTTTGGAATTCTCGTAAATTTTCATAGATTTTGCAAAATTGGGGACTTTCAAGTAACACTTTGAATAAATTTCGTATATTTTGTGGAGGGACTGGCGAATTCTCATAAATTTCAGTTTTCATAAATTTCGTAACCTTTGCAACTATTGTTGGGCACTTCCTTGTAACCCTTTGAATAAATTTCGTATATTTCCTGGATGGGCAGGCAAATTATCGTAAATTTCGCAGTTTTCGTAAATTTCATAAAATTCCTAATTTTCGTAACTTTAGACAGGCCTTCCTTGCAACCCTTTAAAATAAATTTCATAGATTTCTTTGATAGTCTAGAGAATTATCATAAAATTTGTAATCTTCACAAATTTCTTTGGGGACTTGTCCTAAAACATATCTTGTCTTAAAACACATCTTTTTGAGTTAGCTTTAAGCCTTTAGCCCTTAAATTACTTTGTTATTGTTAAATTTACTTCATATACACATTTAGTGTATTTTAACATTGTAATGCGCTTTTGATCATTATGTTAAAAAGCACAATATAAATTAATAAATTATTATTATGACTTCCATATTACCCTTTGAAAAAATTTCGCACACTTCATAGCTGCACTGGCAAACTCTTGTAAATTTCGCAGTTTTTGTAAATTTCGTAATTTTCGCAAGTTTGTTGGGCAGTTCCTTGTAACCCTTTGAAAATATTTTGTATATTTCATGGATGGGCAGGCAAATTATTGTAAATTTCGCAGTTTTTGTAAATTTGTAAAATTCATAACTTTGGCAAATTTCGGCGGGGACTTCCTTGTAACCCCTTGAATAAATTTTGTATATTTCATGGATGGACTGGCGAATTATTGTAAATTTCGCAGCGTTCATAAATTTCGTAAAATTCGTAATTTTCATAACTTTGAATGGGCCTTCCTTCCAACCCTTTATATAAATTTCAGAGATTTCTTAGATGGTCTGGTGAATTATCATAAATTTCGAAGTTTTCACGTGACCCTTAAATAAATTTTGTAGATTTCGTCGATGGTGTGACGGATTATTGTAAATTTAAGATTTTGTAAATTTCACAATTTTCGTAAGTGTTTTTGGGACTCTCCGAGAAACCCTTGAGTTAATTTCTAAAATATTTCATCAATGGTCTTGCGAATTTCCGTAAACTTTTCATAAGTGCATTCGATACCGGACATAACTCTCTTTGAACCAAGTAAAAACATATTGGCCATTACGGAGGAGGACATTACTTCCCGTTTCCATGATTAGAATTAGATTCCGTGATTAGAAACTACCTTTCTCAAATACTGAGGGGCTCTAAGGAGAGCTAGCAACATAAAATATTCAATGGTCACATTTTCTCAGAAGGGGAAGAACCAATTGAGAAGAATGATTTAAGTTTAATGTAAGTTTTGACAAATAAAGAAAGTCATACTTATTTTATGGTTAACTTAATTGCAAAGCACTTCCACAGAATCAAGCAAAAAATATCTAATGGAGGTGATATTGCCAGAAGCTCTCATTTGCCTCTGTTGCCATCAGTTGAAAAGCACAAACATGGTGGCAGGAGTAAAGTAGGGGAGTTCTTGGAGAAACTATGGCAAAAAAGAAAAGGAAAAGAATCCAAAAAAGAAACATGCACCAAAAAGAAGGTCAGAAGCTGATCTGGAAATTAAGTTTGTGAAGTGTTCAAGAATGGACCAAAAATCCATCATAAAATGCAAATGCCACATTTCCAACTGGATGGCAATGATGCTGACATAAGAAAGTGTCATGTTTACAGACAGGCACATCCAAATTGCCAAGGAACTGTTGTGTCAGCATTTTCCCCACATTGGAGAACTATTGATTTAATTTGCATAGTTATGGCTGGCAAAAAATTGCCAAAATCGTCAATTCCATGAACATTCACTCAGTTTGACAAAATTTTGTCAAATCTGCCATTTTAGATACTGCATGCATTTCTGGACATAAGTGAGTTTTTTGCGATAATGAAAGATATTATCATCTTCTTGTGACCTCATCATTTAAATAATACCAAGCTCATGGTAGCATCATGGCAGTGCATCTTCAAACCATGAAACCAACTCAGGCTTTATTTCTGAAGAATTCTTTGCTTGTTTATGTTCAGTGTTCCAAGGGATGACTTCCCAATAGGCTTGGCTCATTTCAGTTGTATGAAGCTGATTTGTCACAAAATTCACCCGAGTTTCATCAACAAAATGAACGAAAGATGTGTTGCATTGGTGCTCTTGGTCGATGGAAGCAAGATTGACAACATATTTAAGGATGCTAAGAGCCTGGCTCTCATTTGTATTCTTCCTTCATGTGATATTATTTCTTGATTATGAGTGGCACATTCTGGGTTATTGTGCTCTGGGAAAAATTCCCAAGTTGAAGAAGGCTTTGCAAAGGGAGAAAATTACAAATTTAACAATTGCCAACCAAAGAAGGAATTGGATACACCAAGTAATACACCTCAGATTTTCTGGAGGTGTAAACACTGTGAAGAACAGACTTGGGAAAAACATTATCCTCAAAATACATACAACTCAAATTTATGTTAAGCTGAATGGTCATTGTGTATTGAGCCTAAAGTATAAGATCTTCAAATTGTAAAAATAAAGTTAACTGACCACTTTCATTCTAAGTCATGTAGAGTTGCAAGCAGAAAAGAAGGCATTTTATTTTAGCTAAATTCTCTGTAGAAATGGAACTTTTTACATATGAAAATAACAAGACAGTTTTTTGTTTGGTTTCTTCTCTAGTCATATTTGACAGGTTGTGTTATTATTGTAAGATTTCTGATGTCTATGGTCCCCTTATAGAACACTATTTCACAAACCTATGGCTCTATCTATAATTATCTGAGGACAAGAGTATCTCTTTCTTGAATTCAACAGATACCCTTGTCCTGAGATAAATTGAAGTAGAGACAAAAATTTGGTGAAATTTAAAAATTCAGGGGAAAAAAATTAAAAATTCAGAGAAAATAAATTCAAGGACAGTGACCATGTTTATTTTTTGATGCATGAATTTAAAGTAAGGAAAGCAACATGCTGTTTTCAATGTCAATTGAACAAAATAGAAATATGCTAAATTCTTTATTCTTATTGCAAAGTTTGTAGTTTCTACATGTACCTTATCAAAGTGCTGTAAAAGCACAATAATTAAAGACATTGGTTTAGGCAATGTGAATGTGATCAAGTAACCCACCATGGTGTCTATTCAGAGTATCCAATCATGGCCTTTGGTATAATGAACTTCTGTAACTTCTGGTTTCATAGAATGTGCTCAAAAAAGATTGTAAATTAAATAAATTGGTCACTCTTGGGTTCCTTGTTGATATCCTTTCAGTTTCAGCATGGAACAGTTATTTTATTGCTCACTGATTGATTTTCCTTTTGAGAAATTGATGTCAATCAATTATACAGTCAAAGCACAGCACCTAATAAAAAATGACATGTTCAAGTTTCGTGGTAACAATTACAATCTTAGAGGTAGCCTTAAACTTGTATTACCTAACTTTAAGTCTGCATATCTACATCATTCGTTTTCGTTCATTGCCACCAAGTTATGGAACAAACTTCTTGACGCCATTAGACAATCCGACACTCTCTCATCCTTTAAAAGTCAACTACAAAAAATAACTGTTTCACTGATGACTGATTGTAACTGCCATACACTTAAGCTACCTTTTTTATTGTCATTTTCATATTTAATACTTCTCTTAATTTAATAATACATCTTATTTTATATTTTTTATGCACATTTACATTTAAAAGAGCTCTCATGCTCAATTTTGTGATAAGCACCTAAAGTTACTTACTTCAACTTTTCACAACAACTGCATCTTTGAATCTGTCCACTTAAGACTGGTGTCTGCCTTTTACTCAAAGGCAAAGTAGAGACTACTCTGAATATGTAAATGAAATTTGTAGGTTCGTGATCAAATAAATTCCCAGTAGTTGTGTTTGATTGATTATTTTTTAATGCTCAAACAATAGACCCTTTCAAGGTTAACACGCCATCTTGCCGAGGGTGCAAAACTACTGGGGCAAGCGCACAGCAGGGCATAAATTGCAAATGGCTGACTCATGCATGCCATATCTGTGAAGATATATCATAATCGAAAATCCTTCTGGGTGAGACTATCCTTATTAAATCCTCTTATAGTTTTGTCGTTTTAACTTTGGTTCAGGTAAAAGATCATTTTTGATGCCTTGACAAGCAGAGGAAGTTCTTCAATATGAGGACTTCCTCGGGTGGACCGTTTCATCGCTCAAGGATTCTCTGTCACTAAGAGGACTCAAGAAAACCGGCCAAAAGCCTGAGCTTGTTGCCAGAGCATTTGGTGCGTATGAACTTAAAGACGGATATATCAGCAGATAATGGAAGAATATTACCGCAGGTTGACTTTAAATGGAATAAAAACCGATCCAAACAATATACCACATGAAGCTTTGATTGCTGACGTGAAGTAATGGCCAGAGGTTGATGGTAAATTGTTCAGTTACATTTTGAGGGCAAAAGCTGTTGATGTGGAATATATTGGAAAATACAAAGACCAGGAAGCTTACTCTTATTGGATGAGTGGCTTTGTGGACACAGTGTTGTTTACAACATGCCCTGTTGACAGCAAGCACATGTTTATAAAAGGCCATGTGTCTTCACAAAAAATCCACGAAGATCCACACAAGGTCTGGGTGTTTCGAGGGCACGAAGAATGACTGTAAAATTGTAACTTTGCGGTGCACATGTACGGCTGGTACCACTGAATTCTACAACCATGTTATCACTTTGATGTACAAAGTCAAACTTTGCATACAAGAAAGCATACATCTCTCCTGCATGCACAAGTGGTCCAAAGGGATGGAATAAAGGAACTTAAAAAGATGTAGAGCCAGATCAGATAACAAAACTTGTCTTCCATAAAGACAAAAAGACAAGGAGTGCACCAGAGATCACAGGGTCAACTCAAATTTAAAGAACCAGTTTGACCCAAGGAAACTGCGGGATAGGCAGCTTACCAATGACAGAGTTTCATCCCTGATCAATGGCATTGTTGAAAATATTCCATCAGCTTGTGTGCTTTATTCCATAAAGCACACACAGATGACGGTCTCCCTGAATTTCCCCATCAGAAAGTTCTTAGTTTTATTTCATCAGAAGAAATGAAAGGGAAACCTCTAGAGCACACAGCACCTTTTTTTCTAAAAGAGTGCCAAATGACCAGAGATCAAGTGAAAAGGGTGGAAATTGAGACTCATGGCCAGAGTAATAATGACTTGTAGCACTAGCAAAGAATTTCAGCCTTCTCTAAAAAGGGTCACCTCTCCTGAATCCAGATAGATACTTAGAGATGCCCTTGTGGATTTGGAGGGTCAATTTGATCAAGGACAATTTTCAGTTTCTACTTCTGTAAGCACTCATGGGTTTTCAGAATCACTAATTGATTCATTAGTACTCAATTGTGAGTATTTATGGTGTATATAATTGTAGACATTATGGCTTTGATGGCTTTCTATGGTGTCCACTTTTCCTCACTAATTAACTTTCACAGTATTGCTAAAGCTATAATAACTCATAATTATACTTGATCAGCCAGTGTGGGACTCCTTTTCCACCCTGGGATAATTTTTGAAATCACCAGGCAAAATATTGACCCGGATAGCCATGTCATAGTGAATCTTACACAAAATAATCAATCCTTTCAAGTAATTAACATTCACATGCCCACCAATCATTCCAGCTGAGAAACTTTTTCAGCAACCTGTGGTGTCTTGTGTTTTGTAATGTTGACTAAATTATGGCTGGTAGTTCAGGAATAGGGACATCAAACAATTGCACCCTTTCACTGATTTGCTTTCCTAGGAGGATGTTTTCCAAGTGAAACATCTGTCAGCCCACTTAACGTAATCACTTGGTTTAACAGCCGACTTGGTTGTTAGCTGGTAGATTTTATACTCATACTGTTTAGACTGCAAGACCATGGCTGTCAATGACCATACAACAAACACCATATAATTTCTACCACACTGTACTTAGGGCATTCAAACCCTAGGGCGGAGGGCATTTGGAAATTTAACAGTTTCTGTTAAAATCAGACAATTTCTGTACAATGTATCGTTTAACAAATAGATCCCATGTTGCCATGCACCTGTTCAGTAATAGGTCACAGATAACATCAAAATGTGCTAAGAGCAAAAAAGTAGCACACAAGGCGACAGCCAAATGAGTCACTGATGTGCTTGTCAAGCACAAGCAGAGCGGGTACTAATGACAAAGAGAATGGGGACTTCACTCCATCTCCTGATGAGCATACAGCTGGGAAAAAAGACAGGAAAAGGAAGAAAAACGAAAGGTCATTGAGGAAGAAGATTCAGATGATGAGGTGAGAACTTTGATGCAGGGAATCTAGAAGCAAAGTTAAGAGGTTACAGAAGTATTGAAAACAATGCAGCACACTTATTACCAAGTTCATGGAAATGGTCTTTGAAGGACAGGGTGGATCAAAGCTTGATTTATCAGACCTGAGACTTGGGACTTCTTGTTTTATTTACAACCATTAATGTTCTACAGATAGTGAACAATTGCTTCAGATAACTGGTAAGAATAAATTTCTAACTACAGATATCATGACCAGAACTGATGTCATTTACAGTTATGATCATTCAGCTATTTTTATTATTCCTTGTTCATGTTAATGCAAAAAAGCTACATTGTATTTGTTACATGCAACAACAAAACACTTTATTGATGTTGTTTGCAATACATGTACATGTACTCTATGTACTATCAAATTGATTGGGCCAGTTTGTAATCAAAGAAAAATTCATATTTGTGATAAACTGTACTATGCCTTTTAAACGTTCTATAGTCTACTTCGCATATAGGTTTAAGAAATTTAAGTTAAGTTTTGGTTGAAATGTCTCAGAACTAGGTGTTCATAAACTGGCGAGGTATTCATTTAAGAAATCTCCGAGATCATCTCCATCTCCATCTCCATCTCCAATCATGTCATTACAGGCATTATTTCCATCATTCTCTCCATCATTATCGTCATCACCCCAATCATTCCCAAATCTTATACAAAACTTATAAGTACTGCACATCCAGCTGTATATCTGATCAAGAGCACGTCTGATCGAGAATCTCAGCTCACTGTTGAGGCGCTTAGCTAAACTGAGCTGACATTTTAGGGTTCTGAAAGCACACTCCATTACAACTCGTGCAGTTGACAGCACTGTTCACTATTTCAGCAGGTATACACAGCATGGCTTTGCCATTCAGGCCATAGCTGACAGCAGGCAATTATTTCTTGATTTTGCAGCAGGATATTCCGGTTCTACACATGATGCTCGTGTTCTGAGAAATTCAAATGTATTTGAGAGGGCTGAGAGAGGCCAAATTTTGCAAGGCCCTTTCATCAGAATAGAGAACTCTGACGTTGGTCCATATTTAGTAGGTGACAGTGCTTATCCCATTGATCCCTGGGTACAGAGACCACTTGCTGAGACTACAAGGGACGCAGATGACGTACAATTCAATAAAGAACTGTCGATGGCCCTATAATGTGGATGAGAGTTTCATTGACTGCACCAACAATACTAGGAAGGTTTGCTTTTGTTGTAAAGGTTCAATAGCAGCTTGAGTTTCTGCTATCGCCTCTGAAAATTTTATGTATTCATTTTTAAGATCACATAAAGCTTCAACCACGTCTTACACACTCTCAAGAACTGTCGATCTTCCAATGTTCATTACAAGTCCAATGGTTTCATAAGAACTGCCAAGTCCAAGGTGGTAGGGTTCACTCGCCAAAACTTTTCTGGTGGAATAGGATTGCATAAATTTGTAAATTTGGAAAGTCGATGCTGTGAGAGTCAAGCGTCGAAGCATCCAAAGTTGTTCTATTCATGTGCAATTGCTTTCTGAAAAATCCCTTTCCAAGTCTACAATCATAGAAGTGTACTTCAAACCATGAATCTTGCGGTCGTGGCAGTTTCCACACCACAGTTTGTGTCGTCTGGCTCGTTGTAACTTTTGTCAAGTCGGTAAATTCATTTGGATTTGCCACGGACAAAAGGAGACTCTGTCCTCAGTGCAGATTGAGCCTATGTGAATAACTTCTGACTTCAACTGCAATTGGAAAATCCTCAGGTTTGGTGGGTAAACTCCAACTAAAAGAAATTGCCATAACTCATGTCTATTTTCAGACAGACATGATATTAAAGACAACGAAACACCTGTTTCTCAACTTCCTCATTAAGCCCCATAACTGAACAACTATCTGTGAACTCTGCACCTAAATCATCTTTTAGAAATCCTGCAGCTGGGCAGTCTATAATAAACCCCACACCATCTTATCACATGCCCTGTACCTGGGCCATCTGCTGATGAGAGCTCCATTTTTTTTTTAGAGATAAGTCCTCACCTTATGAGGAACTTTGTAAGCGCATCCGTCTCTCAAGTCTTCATGAACAGCTATTAGTGAAAATATTGTTCACTGTTTTCAAGATACTGGTCAGTGATGCAGGACCAGCAAGCTTACTTGATCTTATAACAGTAAGGTGCTCCACTTATAACCTTAGGGGCACCACAATACTGGAACCTTCAAAAGTAAAATCAACAACTTTTGGCTTAAGATCACGGAGATACACTGCGTCGAAATTGTGGCACACTATACCGGACGAGTCTCGAAAGATACAAACATACACTACCTTTAAAAACGACTTAAAAACATTAGATCTCACAGGACTCTGAGTGTGAAGTGGATCTATCCTTAATCAATTTTTACTGCTTTTAATGATCATATTTTCTTATACATTTTACTTGTGACTCATTGTTACTTCTTATATTTTAATATTAGCTAGTTCTTAATCTTAATTAATCTTAATTAATTCATAAGGATATATTCTGTTCCGCTGTAAGTTTCCATTCTGTTTGTATCTTTATATTTGTGTGTGTGTGTGTAAGTGTGTTACCGACCGATAACTGTATATATAATCTATGTAACTTAATGTCTGCCCATTCTTTTTCGCCCTTATGGTTATTTTGGGCAGGCAGTACTCTATACTAATTTAATGTTTATTGTAATTATTTTATAAATTGTGAGTACAAACAAATGGTTGTTGTTGTTGTTGTTAATTTATTTAAATTTATATGCCTTCATAAGGCTCATAAAATTTCTTTTTTCTGTTTTTTTCATGGCATACCTGTAAACTAGCTTTTTAGCTAAGCATACCGACCACGTTAAATATATTGGTTGATTGATTGATTTGATTGATTGCTGATAACCCTGCAACTAATCTGTCCACTGTGAAGTTTGGAGCCTCAGCACCCACTACATCACCCCTGCCCATTTTTTTTTTTTTTTAATTTTCCTGAATCATCAGCTGCAAGCCCCTCAGCCGGAAAATATACAATGCACCCTACACCTGAATCATCAGCTACTCTACTTTAAACTGTCTCTGGTCAACACAGTACCTTGTCTATGACATCATTCTCCTACAATAGCCACCTTGAAAAACAGGGATTGTGTAAATCAAAGGGCTCTTAGAGCCAGTTCATGTATTGACTAATTTCCATTATGCTCTATGAAATACTGGTATAGTCTAACCCCATTAATTGGAACCCTCAAGGGAAAAAACAGTTTGAAATAGTTGGGGTTATGTTCAAATATCATTATTCTTGAGAAAACATCCATATTCCTCATAGGTATTGGAAATCTGACATTCCCCTCTGTGGGGGGACTAGGCATTATCTGGGATCACACATTATTGATACATTCCCATTAACACCAAAACCTCACAAATCACTCTGAACTAATTGCCATTGGCAAAAACTTGGGAATATTAAAGGTCAGCTTTTGGCACTAGGAGCTCTGGGATGGATTGGGTAACCAATGTGTGCTATGATTGGTTGATGGTTGCCTTTGAAAACCATTGATCAATCATAGCTCACATTTTGTATGTGAACCATCTCAGTAATGGTAAAAGTAAAGTCTGCATACAAGCTAAGTGGCCCATCAGGCCAGAGTTAATATCCCAGTTTCTGTAGCATGAAGTGATTAAGGGTATTTCTACTCTCACCTGAATGGGACACAAGTCCATCGCAGGCTTACCCCCAGCACTGAGTTCATTGGTACCAATTAATATACCTGGTTGGAGGGAGGCACTGTGAGAGTAAAGTGTCTTGCCCAAGAACACAACACAATGTCCCTGGCCAGGGCTCAAACGTGTACCTCTCAATATAGAGATGAGCACACTAACCATGAGGCCACTGCACCTCCCACCATCCTAGTAATGCTAGCGCCAAAACCTCACACTCAGTCTCTCCAAAGTTTCTGTCAAGGGCAATAGGTTGCCTAGGAATACCAAAATATGAGGGTGTCCAAAAACTCTAGAGGATACTTGGTGAAATATTAAGGATACATGTATCTAGTTAAATGACAATGCTGTTAAATAACAATAATTTAATTTTTATGGCATTATTTACACAGACTGATCAATAGCTGATTACAATAAATTCAACAAAGACTAAATAAGAAAAATATACAGGTAAAGTTATTACATTAAGCTATTACAATAGCTGAGTCAAAAAGTAACATAGGCATGGACAATAATTATTCTGCCTAGCCATAATTTTGCTTAGATTAGAGAAGATTGCAAAAATTCCTGGTGTGTCTTTTATTTCAGATTCCACCTTCTATTAGGCCCAGACTCTACTTTATCGTAGTAAGAAACAAAGGATTTGTTCCCTTTCCAACTTTGTGGAAATTGTCGCTGATGCTTCGTCAGCAAAAAAATTAGGATCAATGAGAAAATTACAAAGGTACATGGCTACAATAATTGGTCTCTTGTTTCTTCTACAAACATCCAATTTTCCAAGAAAATGCAGGCTGTCATTCAGAGCTTAAGTCTTGATCTTCCTCCTATTTGCAGCATTTGTGATGAAAGCTCTTCATTCCAGTCATCTGCCAACATCACAAAATGAGAAAGTCCTTTGGTATAAACAAAGGAACATATTATATCATGGATAAACTTTCCATTCATAGTTGGACACACACAAGCTATGCGTTTAGGCTAAAGGACAGAAAGTGGATGTGCAAAGTAGAGACCCAAGCTGCAGCCCAGGAAAAGAAGCCTGCCAAGGACTCTAGCTTGTTCACATGCAAAGGGAAGAAGCCCTTCGTGACCCTGAAGGAGTCTCTTTTGAGGCTGGAGGATTCTGATTGGTTGCCTTAAGCCTCTGGAAACTAAATTTGGATGGTTGTCTATCCATTAATGTTCTTGTTCCAGAACTATCATAATTATATACAATCTAATAAACTTTGAGACTGCTTTCTCATAACAAGTGATGTTCACCTTTAAGGATTTAAGTTATTGCCCTGAAATTACCAGGAAAGCTAGCACTCATTAATGAATTTAGATTGTACATGAACGAGGGCTGGCTGGGGAAAAACTGACCATTAAAGAGTAACTAACCCCCCAATTTTGGCTGATATAAAAATTTCCTCACTTTTCTGATCACCTCTGCCAAAAAATTATCATTGTAGCTATTTTTGTTAATTTTCTATGAATTTTGAAAGTTGCAAAATTTGGCCCTTTTTGCGGCCACCACCAAGCAATAGGAAGAATGGGCTCTAGTTTTCCTGAGACATCATAGAAGGACAACTTGTACAACTTAAACCCTGTGGTATCATGTTACACACAATAAATAGTATGTCATTGCAAAAACCAAAAACCTTACGCAGAGAGACTCCTACAGGACAATTTGTGATGCTCACAGAAGGGACAGAAAAATCCATCAAAGTTAATTTAAATGAAGTCCCTCTCTGTTAACACATTCATCTTGTCTGAGCATTGTTATATTGGCAGTAATCAAAGGTTACAAGAGCATGGTTGGCGCCTTAACTTAACACAGTCAGTGAGAAACCACACAGTCAGTATCAGCTGCATTCAAACAAGATGAAACCAAGATATATGTGCGATGTCACAAGACTGTAGATAGAAAACCACAGTTGAGGCAGTCTCACTTGGCTGTTTAGCGTGGTGAAATATAACGTTGCATTTTAATCTGTATAAAAGACATACAATTCATTTAAAACTGACGAAATACAGTTAAAAGGTTGATGTATATTTAAAGTATCAACATTCTCATCTAAGGGAACTCAACTGAGATATACTGAGGTGGCCTCTGCTATAAGCCTGGTGGTTTTTTAGAGGTCTCATCCCCACCTTTTGCTTCCAATATTATTATTATCATTTATTATTATTTATTATTATTTATTATTATTGATGGTGTAGCAAATAACAAAGATGACAATGATGATTTCTCTGTGAAATGATATTTCTAGTGTTTCAAGAATTAAAATGTATGGTATTGGATTTGACCAAAAGCTGTCTAATTTATGAAGTAGGTTAATCATTGACTCACTCATCAACACAAATGCTTGGCTATATGATAGCCCATCAGTTCAAGTGAGACAGTGGTCCAGCTTAGTTTTTCTTAAGTTAGTTTTCATTTAGCCATTTTTCCCTATTCACTATACCTGCTTAAAATAAGAAATCAAGTAAGAAGGCAAATGGATTAAGCCCCTGGCTTTCCTCTTTAGGTGCAGAGAACAATCTCCACGATGGTTTGCTTCAGGGTTTAGAGGAACACAATATCACTTCTGTCGAAATTCACTTTGGTCTAATGTAGCATATCGCCGACTTGGAGCTCTCTGTAGGCCACAGAGCACTACCTTGCCATACAATCGTGACTCAAGCCACAGATAAACCTGCTGCCACTTCTGGGAGAATTCATTTCGAGCAGGACAAGGCCATACCTACAACAGAACCTTAATATGGAAAAGGAACTTGTGACCATCGAGGCAGATTTTAGCATGGGTGTTGAAACAAATAACCACAAAGTCAAAAAGACTAAAGTCGCTTTGTCTGCCTCTGAGAAAGCCATAGCCGGAGGTAAGCAGTTGCTTCCTTAATGTTGTGAACTTATTTATGGCTCAGACGGGAAGCAAATGAAGCCCTAACTGCTGACATTCCACCAGTTTATGCAGGCTAACATCAAAATCTATCTTGAAAACATTGCTCTCATCAAGTCTCAGTGAGGCTAGGCAATATCTGGGGTACCTGAAATTCCTAGCAATGAAAGGAACCCATTTTCAGACTCGGGCAATCCTTGCCTTTCATCAAGACTATCATGACACTAAAATGCATGAGCAGTTTCCTTGAGGCTCCAATGTGGATGATTTGAGCGCGAAATACTTCAACACTGTCGTCATGCTTAGACCTCCCACTAGCATGACATGTAAAGAAGCAAATCAATTCTAAATAACAAACATTTTTACTGAGAATGGATAAAAATCTAAATTGCAGAGCTAAAATTGTATTCCATTTAATTTTCCTAAGTACAGGAATTGTGTTTACAGAGTGCTTACAACCATGATCAAGAGACCTTCTCCTTCATAAGGAAGATGCTTGCGCTGCCCTTCCTGCCTGAAAACGAAATCCAACCAATGTTTAACCCCATCCAGCCCCAAGCTCCCATCACAATGCAGCCATTCACAGAGTACGTATCCAGCAACTGGATCCATGGCACCACCTGGAGCCCGTCAGACTGGACCGTATTCAACAAAGCAACTGCCAAGCAGCTGCCCTTGTACCTCCTGATTCAGCTCCTACACAGAAAGGCCAAACTTGCTGCCCTATAGATCCGCCTTGTTTCTGATAAGAAACTTAAGAGAATCCAGCGACGCAAGTACCATGAGCTTCAGACCAAACCATTTAACTTATGGGAGGAATACAAGGCCAACCATCAGCCAAGTGGTTGCTGAAAGCCTGTTCTTACCTCAATGGACCAAGGGAACCAATAATGGACCAACAAAACAAAACATCAAAAATAAAGGAGCCACCAAATAAAATAAAAGCAATGATCAACAATGCAATGCATAGAATCAGGGTAAGATGAAATTCAAAAACTCTGCTTGCCCTTTGGGCAAGCTGTAATTTCATCTTACCAGCCCAAATCTCTGAGGAGCTAGCCCGAAATTATTTTATTTAACAAGGATGATTAAATCAATTTAATATGCAAAAGTAATGTTAATTAATAATACAGAGCTTAGATTAACTAATTCTCTTTGATTTTTCCTTTTGAATTAAACCTTATGCAATAAAACATTTAGAACACTCAATGAGTGGTTCCAGGAAATATCCATACCCCCAAGGAGGTTTTTTTTTTCCCAGTTTGACCCCCAATCCACGGGATTTTCCATTCCAGGGTGCTTCACGGTACTCCCCCCATCCCTTCTGCTGGAATTTCCATGATTTTTCTACTTGGGTCCCCCTACCCCGTGGAAATTCCATATCCATAAAAAAACAAGACTTAAGTCATTCATTTTAATCTCATAGGTGCTGTTATAAAATTTAGCTGCAGCTATAGATCGTTTTCACGTGACATCATCACTTTCTAAAATTCAAAATTAAAGAGCCACCAAAGTTTTTATCCTCATCAGGCATACAAGGGGGTATATTCATATCTGTTTACAATTTTACAGCTCAATAACATGCTTCATTTGGAAACCGGAGCATTTTGAGTTTCGGGGTTATGGAGGTGCATTGACACAAGGCTACGGTCGAGTTTGTTGAAAAATATATACTTATCTCATGATTTCGGGCCTTTCTAGAAGTTAGAACATAAGGAAAAGTACTTATGTACCAATTCAAGACTAGAGTGCAAAAAACCATGACCTATTTATGGCCAAAATCAACACCCTGTTTTATTCTTTATGACCAAAACGGCTGAAAAACAATACCCTTTGGGCACGCACATCCCCACATAGCCCATATAACCTGAAAATTGCTTTGAGCCGAAATTTTTTTGCCTGGAAAGGTCAACTACAGCAACAAATTATCACAGGAATTTAGCTTACTCTAAGTGTTCAGTGTGCCATTTTGGCTAAACCATCAAGGATATTACAACAGTCTTGAAAAATACACATCTAGGAGTCCACTGCGTAACACTAATTGTGCAATAGGTAGGTAGGTAGAATCTGCATATGAGCCAAATGGCCCCTCGGGCCAAAGCTTTTCCCCGTTTCTGTAGCATGAAGCGACTAGGAGTATTGTTACTCTCCAATGCATGTAGACGGGACGTTAGTCCGTCACAAGGTTACCCCCAGCACAAAATTTGTCAGCACCCATTCGCCATTTGTACCCATTTAGCACTGGGAGAGGAAAAGTGTCTTGCCTAAGCTTGATCCGGCATCGAACAAACTAACCATGAGACCATTCCATCTCCAAATCATTTCAATAATTCGAAAGATGACTTTGCCTCCTGAAGTCATGACTTACACGTATTTTGCAAACAGACGTCATCCAAAGCTCATAAAAACCATAAAATCATACAAATTAACCACCAGACTAATCTCCTTTTTTACTGTTTACTGACTATTGGAACAATTTACTAACTAAATGGCTTATTTTTAGCTGTGTACTGGCTAGGGCTATAGGAGAATCTTTGTTTTCAAAATTTCCCTCATTACCATAAGCGATACAGTTTCTGATGGTGCTACAACGAGATTAATACTGAATATTGAAAGGGCACAGCACGATTAACTGTCCCAAGGAATTTGAGCACGATGTATTGAATACTTTTTGCGCGACGAGGTTTTAACGGCCCAAAATTTTACAAAAAATGTATGAGCTCATTAACGCTTTTGCCACACAGAAATTTTGATGTTTTTGAAAGCCAATTTCTCCTCGATTACACCCAAAGAACCAACAATTTCACCACTTACTAAGTTTCACAAGCTCTTTGAGTTTTTCTAGTAGAATCGTGTCTAGCATGATGCCTTCTATGCATGTATGTTACTGAGGAAAAATGTAAACAATAACGTCAGAAAAGATTCGCCTATACCCCATTGACACCCCTCGCATAAGTCTGGCCTCCTTCAAAATCAGTCCAACATCAAAAACATCAGCGACCACAAAGAACAAAAAGTTCACGGCAATATTTCACTAATTTCTTACATGGAACGAAACTTGTCACTTCTGTATTCAACGAAGTGAAATTTGTGTGGAGCAAAGTAACTTCTATTGTGGAGCGATCCAACATCGGGTTTAGCGAACGAGTTGGAGCGATCTAACCATGGAGCGAAGTGACCGTAAACCCTTTCTTTCACGCTGATATTCAATGCCAGAAAATGGACTATAAGTTCACGCGAAACGACTGCAATTCTTGCTAACTTGAAGCACACTAATGTTTGCTTTCCAGAGCAGAAATATTTGAAGCTGAAACTACAGACTGAAACTAGAAATCAGCAGTGTTGTGTGTGGTCTGTCAACCAAACAGCTGAATCTCAGCTGCCCGCAGCTGACCTACAGAGTAAATTATTCAAACCTGGTCGGGGTAGGATCATACCATCAGTTGTAAACTACAGCCCGAGCCGTTCTTCGCTCCTTTCTTCCATAGCAGGTCAGAGGAACGCCAGAAATGCGCGCATTCTCTGGAACCGCAGAGGAACCGCCAAGAAAACTGACCCACGTAACCCACGTGACTTGCACATGTTACTTGCTTGTCATACTCCGGATGGAGCTTGGGGAAAAGGATTGCGTGACGTGCGCACATGCAAGAAAATCTGTTTTACACATGTGTTGATAACGTTTATTAGCGATTCAAGAAAATCAAGTGGGCGGACCTGGAAGGAGGGGCCACTGACCATCTGGAAAAAGGCCACGATATATGGGCAGCCGTAACCACCAAAAATACAAACGATACAAACAGTCTGTGGAACAAACAGAAATGTTTCAGTAATGTTCCGTTCTATTGTTTCAGTGATTGTCGGTGTTCTTACTTCGCCATACTTTTTGAATTAATTGGACCGTTGATACACCCAAGGTTGCGAAAATTGTGTCTTCATTTTATCGCTTCGACAACGGTGGCTAGACAGTTTCTAAACTGTCTAAACCATTTGCTGGTTGAGTATCCCATTCCACCAAAGACAACCGGTCCAACTGCATTGTAACTACAGCATATAAACTGTACTAACTAACAAAGGGCATTTAAACCATTTCTGTTTATTCTAGACTGTTTGTATCGTTTGTATTTTTGGTGGTAACGGCTGCCCATAATGATAAGGGATACTCTCATTATGTTACACAACAAGCTTTCTGGCTCAAATTAAGCACAATACACCTTCTCGTCTCAATTTAATTATTATAATATTATTATTTCATCAAGGTCCAACAAAGAAAATAGTACCCAATGGCCATCATGGTCATTTGAATATATTTTCTTGATATTAAAGCAGTTTGTTTTTAGTTTCAAATTGGTTCCAATTCAGAACACTTAACAATATTATTAGCATTTATTGGAAGGCAGAACAGAGGGATTGTCTGGACCAGATATCACTCGAGAAGTACAACAATGCACTCAGTGAGTACAATATAATTTACCACATAATTTCTCAGAACAAACAAAAAACAGAGACATGACAATCAGTAAAGACAATTGCATGCATGCAACTAGACTTTCTAAAAGGCCTTTCCAATAATTCTTTCCTGCCCTGTTGGTTTCAGGTCGCTCGTGCTCACGACTTCTTCCCTCAAAGATCACCCTGTCACTTCACTGGAGGGAAATGAATAAAGGTCAAGTTGTGGCAAGTCTAGCAAGCAACATTTATTAAAAACATGGAACAGTACAGGACTTTTAGACCTTTTCTACTGAAAGGACTGTAGACAAAACATCATGTCAAAAACAGAGGTAGATCTAGTGAAAGACAAGTGCATCAATATGCACTCGTGAGAATGTCTTTACTTTTTGGTGCATCAGGAGCAGCCACTGAAACGGACATCATATGTAGCTGAGCAGACTTCTGTTCTTATCTGTATCATGCAATGCAGAAACTGTCTTCAGTTTACTACAAAGTGGCATGAAAAGGAGCTTGGAGGCAGATCACTACAACCAGTTTCACTTGGTTCCCTGAGGTGGAGTTAGAAGACCACCAACTTTGCTTGCTGCCCGTGATGGAGCAAATCCTAGAAGCTTCTGAATATTCTATGGAATGAGAACACACCAAAACTAACTTCCATCTACAAAAATACCGGTATATCAGTTTTTGCTCCCTATTCAATACAACTTGCATGATCTCTTTAAATAGCAAAATTTTCCAGAAAGGATAATAATTATTGTTTGGTGAATCTAATTTGAAAACTGTCAAGGTGCACAAATAATGTGAGGCATACAGTTTTAACTCTCCTCTCATTTGTCCATACAATCCTACCAATTTAAAATTTGCTGAAAAATTTCCAGATAAATGTATTGGGAGAATGAAATGTGGTTTTCAGAGTCCTGGATCATCGACTTACACAGGGCCCCTGTTGATACCAGCCAATCGCTGATAACTGCCACCCTGCCTAAATAAAGTTTGACTTGATTTGACTTGACTAAACTTACTACCATTATCAGTTGAGTAAGGCGCGACGGAAGTTTAGCGACAAACTTTGACCTGAAAATTGGGGTGTTGTCACGGGTAACTTACCTCATTTCCATTGATAACAATATCAACAGACGTGCATCGCCTGTCATGTAACCTGTTGCATCACCTACAATTTCACGCGCTTTGCTGCCAATGATTTCAAAGGCCTGCAAGTTGCCACTGGAAACGCAGCCAGTTGCCCGTAACAACAACACGATTTTCACATTGAAACCTGGTGATCAAACTTTTGCCGTGCCTTGCTTAACTGATAATCGTAGCAAAATATTTTTTTCCAATTTCTTAACACTACAGGTCATCAAAAGATTTGTATATAATTTTTGGAAATTTAATTATAAATCAAGTGACAAGTGCAACCTACAAGTTGAGACAAAATATACTGCAAAGCACTTTTGGAAAATCTTAAATCAAATTTACAGTAATATTCTGACTTCGCTCTTTTTGTTTTTTACCAAACACTGTATTTTTTCAATGTTTGCAACTCCAGGGACATGGCTTATTTAATGTTTCATGTAAGAAAAGGTCTACTCACAAGTGGCATTTGAAGCACAAATTAATGGAGATTCAAAAACACATTTTACCTGTCTTACAGACATGGTGCAGAGAATGTACAGGAAGATGAAGGAGCAGTCTGTAAAGTCTGTACCCATTAAATTACGGTGAGACAATCCTTGAAGCCATGAGTGGGGAACAAAGGGTAGCTTAGCAACTACCCTGCCATCAAAACTGAAAACACAGTGAGATACTGTTAATAATCATTAATGGTGCATATACTTTTATGTATACACAGTGCACAAATGATCAACAACTACACAACGGAGAATGGAAATTATATAGATTCTTAAAAATATCAGATAAGTCTTTTATTACAGAAAACTCTACAAAGTTTAAAATTCCTGTAGATTAGCAGTCATATACATGAACATGTATATTCCACTCTTGTTTTCCAAATACATTTTTGAATAACACAAACATTTTGAACCCACTGACACTTTTAAGTTCAAAAGCCGAATAGGTTTTTTCTCATATGGTGGCCTCCACGGGTTTCATTAGGGGCCAAGCACCGGGCAAATTGAACAGTTCTAAGGACGATTTTCCCCAGATGGTTTGACCATCTATAGGAAAGTGTTTCTTATATAATTAACAAGCTCAGTTCAAATAGTTTTGCCCGCCAGTGATAACCAGATACCCTCCTGATGAAAACAATAACGGAACCCCTGGGCCTCTGTTTCCCTTTAATAAAGTGAACTTATTAAGTTTGTTCTGCATAACTTGTGCTCATCATGTATAACTTTCACTGAATTGTGAGCCAACTGAAAAAATTAACACAGATGAGTGGACATTCTTCAGTCTGTAAGTGCATGGATTTACTTACATGGAGTTAAACATGCCAATGAGTGCTGTGAAGGTAAATCCTATGGCAAATATGGATTTCATCTTAACCTGAAAGAGTATTTGAAACAATATGGCAAGGTTGGTTTTCAAGGTAGAGCAAAGACAACGGTAGAAAGGCTGTAAAAACATTGCCTTCCACAAAATTCCATCCATCTTAACTAACCTTTACACAACAGAACTAACCTGGAGATAAAATTTAACCAGAGGTTAAGTTTTCTTAACCTGGGATTAGGATTTAACCCACCTGAAAATACATGTAACCAGGCCCAGAAGATTATACATGTGCATGGGTGAAGAATAAATTCAAAACATGACTAAAGAAAACCCAAACCCCTCTGCATGTTGACCGAAGTAACAAAATACATCAGGATCACACTACTTCTAGCAAGATTTAGCTGGTGATTCCGATCGGCCAAAACAAAAACTTAAAAATGTGTCAACACATCTTATATCCAGTGTACAAAAGTCACTCACCATGGAAAGGTCTCTGTTGTGGTTTTTAAGTTTCTCTTCCACTCTCTCTAACAAAAGAAAGGTGAATACATCACTATGTGCAGTTTAAAATTACAATATGTAATATTGGTCAAAATCTAAAATTATCAGTAGAACAATAATGCTTATTACGTTCTGAAGAATGCTCACCCATTTTCTTTTTCTGACCACCTTGTCTGGGAAGGTCTGTAATGTTTTCTTTCCTCTTCTCCACTGTAAATAAAAAAATATGCTTCAAGTAACACAAAATGCAAATGATAAGCACTTGGTCCTTTTTACTTGTAATAAATTACACTTGCGTCAACATACATACATGTATAATTTACTCTACTGATCTGCAGATGATTTGTCTCTTTTTGCACTTTGGAAGAATGTGGTTGTGTGTATATTATTTGCAGGATGATAATATTTTCTTGATAAGTCTTGTGGCTTGTTCATTTACCCTAAAAATCTTTATTAATGATTCCTTACACCCTTAATAACATATAGACAACAAAGGACCTTGGTAATGTCATTGTTTATGAGATGTCTCAACCTTAAGCAATGAATTTAAGATACATGCAAGTAACTTTAGATAGCAAGTGTCCATAAATAAATAAATGAATGAATAAATAAATAAATAAATAAATAAATAAATTACAATATTTAGAGAGAAAGCCACATCAGCCTTAGCTGGTTTTCATGCGTGTCCTCTATCCTGATCAAATTGGAATTTGGAGATGTTGGTTTTTGTGGAGAAAGGAAAACCAGAGAACCCAGACAAAGACCTTAAGAGAAAGGCCAGAACCCACAACAAACTCAACCCACGTATCGCACCTGACCGGAATCTAACGCGGGTTACATTGGTGGGAGGCAAGCCCTCTCACCACTGCGACATCCCCACTACCTAGTGGGGTTTGACAGCATCAAACAGGACAAACCATAGAACTGTCAACTCTAATATGGTAGAAAGCCATGTTTCTGCAATTCTGTACCATGCAAAAATAATTTTTGGTTTGCCTTCTACAGAAACAGAAGCCAATTTGTCTGGGGGTCTACAGAATTATTAAAATGCTGAAACACTTATATTGTAACAGCTGAAAAATTATATGAGAACAGGAACCAGCTCTTTTTTCTACATTACCCATGTAAATGATTAAGGTGTTTCCTAACCATTGAACATGTACCTGCTCCATTAAATTTATAAGTACAATTTATTTACAGTTTCTGGCCAAGGAGTGTGGTTCACAGGACTCATGCTAGCATCTATCCACATATATACAAAGTGCAAAACTAGCACTGCATCCATTCATTTCAAAGGTAGTGATTTAAAGTCATAAATACCATAGCACTCTAATTATTCTAATTAAATTATGTACAAACATGTCTGAAACATTTCATAAAGAGAAATTTTAAAACTTACATCTTTTACTATCCTTCTCAACCTCTGCAGTTAACTTTTTATACTTGTCTGTTCTATAAACCAGCAAGTACGTGATTCCTTTGAAACAAGACAAATGAAGGGTTGCTATATAAAATGACCATGAAGAGTATAAGAGGGGTGTTGGGTTTACAAACAGGATAACAATGTCAAACTTAAGTTGTCTAGTGCTGGTACTTGCAAATGCATTTCAGACCTACATATATGTGAGTAACTGAAAACATAAGCTTATCCTTAACTCTCAATAACTGAACTAAAACACCAGACAATGTCAACTTGAATTCTGTACGTTGAAGTGACTTGCAGTGTTATCACTTCTCCTTAACAAGATACTTGTTTAGTGAAGGTAAATGGCCAGTATTTTATGAACTTTCCTAACAGAATACCATCTACATCATCATCAGGTACTTTTACTCAACTGGGAAATGGGATATTAACAGAGCACCATTATCCACACACGTGATAAATCCAAGGTGAAGAAAAGAACTGTGTCAGTTGAAAGGAATAAGTCACAAGCAGCACATTTTCATGCAATGGAGCAAATAATACAAAAGCACTGGGCAATTTTTTTGTCAATATTGTTAGGAGAATTGTTTTTTCTGTTTCCACTGCATAATTATTTCTGCAAATTTTTTTTTGTCTTTTGCAAAGGGAATTTTTGCGTTCTTATATGTGGATGTACTTTATGTATATATTATGTTTTCTCATGTCAGCCACTGAGCTAGTTGCAAAAAAGATTCACAACAGCAACACTTACCAAGGTAAAAATATAATACTTGGTCATACATGTATTGTACAAGTAACTTCAGAAATCAAAACTGAGTGCTGTAGAAAGGATGTTAAATTTTCTCGCTTTTACTTCTTCAATGGGCCATTTCCATGTTATGTTGTGCCTCTGTTTCAAAATAACACGTTATGCAAAACCTTTCATACGAAAATGAGTTTG
This sequence comes from Orbicella franksi, assembly GCF_964199315.1. Classification (NCBI taxonomy): domain Eukaryota; kingdom Metazoa; phylum Cnidaria; class Anthozoa; order Scleractinia; family Merulinidae; genus Orbicella; species Orbicella franksi. Next base: position 5,676,574 of record NC_138145.1, on the reverse strand, counting down.
ATTTTCATGAAAACTAGCCTGAAAGCAGAACAAATTTTCATATAAATGGTTTCGCACGAAGACTGGTTTTGACAGAGAGCCACAAGGTAACTTGGAAATGGCCTGTTACTGTGATGAATTGAGCCAATAAACTACATTTGTGATTGATAACCTTCAAATCTGTTTTGCACGAAGACCAGACGAGACAGATTATCATAGATTAAGGCAAAAGATTAGCAGCATATAAGCAGTTCATGTGGACATTTTACATGTACAACAATCATAATTTTTGACCATGACTCTATGAGGACATGCCTCATCAAGTAATACGCTGAAAACTGAGTACATAAAAGCCCACTTTCGCTTTTTATCAATAAAAGATATTTACCTTCAGATAGAAGAGCAGTAGCCATTGAAATAAACAGTATAAGGATAGTATCAGCTAACATTTTTACAGCAAATCACAAATATTGGCAGAAATTGCATTCAAAGTGTCTTCAAAGTGTCGGAAGATGGCCAGACGAGCTGCCCGGCCTTTTCTTGAGCCCGCATGCAAGTACGAGTTTGTTGATGTATACATCTTAATGTCATGCGCACAGAATTCTAATTTTCCCGGGAAAACCACCACGGGGGCTGAGTGAAAATTTTGCCGCGGACATATTCTTGGTTTGAAAGATACTTTTTGCCATGCCTTGTGTAGAAGACTGGCTGACAAACCCGTTAAGCGTAGCTGAGGGTATATTCACGGAAGCAGGAAAGCCAGAGCATGAAAGAGTTCGTGAGTTCTTCACGAATCGACTGCAAAACAACGAAGCACTCGAGAGAGTACCTTCGTTGAATAACGTTCCAAGTCATCTATTGAAATCGAAGAGTCTTGTGAGATTCAGATGCATGGTGCAGGATATGTTCGACCCAGAGTTCTACCTCGCGTCTTATGAAGTCGTAAACAAAGCGGACAATTCGTCGAATTTACGATGTGGTATGTACCAAGACATGGTGAACTGTGGGGAAAATTTCGAGCTTCGTCTGGAGTCGCCGAGAAACGTCACCAAAGAACGGCAAACATTTTACTGCGTCCCAATTCCAGGTGAGACTGAATGGGCGAAGAAAACATTTGCGGGGAGAAACGTGGCTTCCGGTTTGCAATCACAATCACTCCAGCGGAAAAACGCAGGAATCAAGAGAAGTCTTGACGAAGAAATGGACGAGGGAACAGCAACCGCTGAACACGGTAGGCTTAAGTTTTAATCAGCGGCCTCCCCAGGGGGCCACCTCTAGGGGTATGCTGAGGATTAGTCCGAATGACCAAGCAAACCTCTTCAAATACACCTAAGTATGGAATAGGTCGAATAGGGGTTTAGAGAAAAAACTTCTTAGAATGTATGAATTACAGTGTTCAACTCAAATGCATGACATTACTAGCTTGGTGTATGTAAATGCTCCATGTTATTCAGGGTGCATTCCGCAAGACTTCCAGACTGAAGGTATGCTAAGGCTTTTTAAATTGCCAAGCGCCTGGCAAGCGGCCAAAGTCCCACACCACTCTGCTCAAATAATCCCAATTTTCTTTGTATTATGTTCACTAGGAAACTTTGTACTCAAAATAAGATGCCCATTATTGGCTAAGATACGGTATTCAATGTGGATTTAAGAGAAATTAGGCATCACACCAAGTCACCTTATATAGTTAAGCGTTAACACACCAGCACCAGCAAATATAAATGTACACACTGCTATATGCCAACAACTCCAATCCCACACTGGTGTGCTGCAAATTTTATAGGCCATGCCAAAGATCTTCAGGGTAACCCACACTGAATGCATTCTGGCATGTTGGTCAATATACTTTTTAATTCTTTTCTTTTGTTTCTTACTTCTTTTAGGTTTGCAAGTTGCTAACGGCAACAGTAATGATGAAGCTAAAAGAGCAAGATCCCCTCAAACAGCAGGCAGTAGTAACATTCCATCCCACCCACAGGGTATTGATCTAAATTTTCCTCTACCTAATGAATGTGGTCCAGCTTGTCTCATTCACATCTATGATCAAGAGAGCACATTCAAGGTAAATGACATGGTTGAGTTCATTGGTGTGCTGTCTGTTGACCCTGGGCTAGCTGTATTCTCCGATCATGATATGGTGGATAATGTGCAAGAACCCTTAGGACCCAGCCCTGAGGACTTGATCACTCCAGAAGAGCAAGCTGTTCATCACCCCCCACCATCACTTGTGCCACGGCTCCATGTCTTGGCTTCTCATTGTCTAACCCACTCTAACCCATGTGTCCCCAGTGACATCAAAGGGGAGTCATCAACTGCCATTATGCAACAGTTGGCCGAGGTGAGGGGTGAGTTGATGTCTTTGTTGACACAAGTTATGTATGGTGATCGCCTTGCAGCAGAGTATTTACTTCTTCACCTGGTTTCCTCAGTGTACAACTGGACTGGTATAATGCCTGTTGGAAAATTTACGTTGAATGTCAGTGGGTGTCCACCATCAGAGTCATTCCCCCAAGAGATGCACAAACTTGTGGAACAATTGGTGCCAAAATGTTTCTTCCTGTCCATGACACTAGACAACATGAACACCTTGAACTTTGTTCCAAAGAAGGACGTCACAGCAAACCGACTGAAGAGCAGTGTGCTCCAGTTATCAGAAAGCACGAACATAGTGGTGGATGAGACAGCTTTAGAAGCTGGTCAGCTGAATGGAAATGGTGTACAGAATGTTACAGCCCTAGAGAATGTCATCTCTTGGCAAAAACTGGAGTACGACTTCAATTATTACAAAGCAGAGTTTACAACAAACCTTTTGGTCCTGATTCTTTCTGAAGGAAAGTCACTGCTTCCTTCTGACTGCCATGTGGTACTCAGGCCCCACGAAGCATCTGAGACTGTAGCGAGAGTTCTGAGCACTGTTTCTTCAGCTACCATGGAGCGCATGCGAGCCTTCTTGGGTCTGGCACGACTGGCAGAGTACTCACTGACCCCTGAGATGCAAAAGGTTCTTCAGGACGACTTTGTGAAGAGCAGGCAGCAGGATCATAGCTACATGACGGCAGAGGACTTCCATCTCTTACTGCTGTTGTCACGGCTTATGTCTCTGAGTCACGGGCAAAACACTCTGACATCAGAGATGTGGACCCATGTTAAACAGATGGAATTGGAAAGAAGAGCAAGACTTGTTTCTGTTAGTTCTCACAACTAAACATGAACGTTAGCACCAAATACTTCAGTTTGTAGTCAGTACATGTATATCTATTAAGTTTAAACATGGACCGATAGGCATAGGAGAGAAAAGCAATGTAAAAAACCTTTTACATTTACATGGACTTGCACATTTTTGGTCTGCTGCAAACTTGTGTACACCATAATAGTATATCATTTAACAAGTGCGTAAATGTCGAACACTTTAGGGGCTTGATTGTTACACAACGACATTAAATTCATTTTATGTTGCTCAATATGAACTCTGCCGTAGTAACTACTATTGTAATGGTAGCCACAGTAGTTGTGTCTGTAATGAATATAAAGTTTGCGTTATAGTGTAGGTTTTGGAGTTAATACATATTTGAACTACTGAAGCTGAATTAGTGCATTGTACATGCTGGTCATAGAAACTCAACTAATTCTCCTTCCTTTTCCAGTATCTTATCACCACCCTCCAACAAGTCAGCATCAAATATTCTCACTAGCTTACTCTTGCCCTTTCCCTAGATGGGAAGCCCAGACAAACGCAATCAGAAATATGATAATCATTGATATTATTTTGAAGTCAACTTTATATGCTTTCAAAGTTGCCTGCCCATTACATTTGCATGTGTTTTTGTATACCTTAGGAGATTTGTGATTTATGAATGTACTTCCCTTGCCCTCACCCACCCTTCTTTATTTATTTAAGCCCCAAGAATGTCTTGAAAAAAACTCAACCACCAGGGACTAAAAAGTAAACAAAATAATAAATTAATTCATATTTTGAGAGGAAGCCCCATCAGGACCCATCAGCCTTAGCTGGTTTTCACGCAAGTCCTCTATCTGAGTCAAATTGGAATTTGGAGATTTTGGTTTTTGTGGAGGGAGAAAAACCGGAGAACCCGCACAAGAGCCCCCAGAGCAAGGCAGGAACCAACAACAAACTCAACCCACATGTGGCACCAGAATTGAACCCGGCCACATTGGTGCAAGGTGAGCACTCTCACCACTGCACCATCCCTGCTCCCCTACTAGACTAGTAGGATTTTGATTCTTGAACCCTTCATGAATAAATAATTGATCAGTCTGGCTGAGTGTTGTTTTATGACTGAAAACCACTTACCAGGATTGTCTCCGTTTCCCTTTAAGCATCAACTACAAGACTTGAGCCTTTTTTCCCTGAATCTGGGAGCAGATCGGTATTTGATATTGTATCTTCTCCCGGGTATGTTCAAGACAAAATGTTACGGAATTTATTTTAAAAGATACAAAGGTTTGTAAATTTTCAGGCCCTTGTTGGTTCGATTCTTAAATTAGTTGTATTTCAGATTCATAAAGTTCGTTTATTGCTGGTTGTAAATTAAATTACATGTAAATTGCATCTATATATACATCTAGAAATACAGTTTGAAATCCTCAGACTTCATTTGTTAGCATTTTTTCACTACTTGACAGATATCGTTTCATTCACAATTTTAAATAAAGATATTCAGCAAACTACCGAAAAAATTTACATGTAAAGTTCAATAGTGATGTGATCTGTACTTTATCCTTTGCTATTTATATTCATATGACCCGTAACAGAGATCGGAGTGCAGCTCAAACTGTGAGCTGCTGAAATAAACTTTGAAAGTTTGAGAGCTGAGGTGCACACATTACAACTGTCAAACCTTACATATATGCTTATAACAATAGACTAAATTAATGCCACGGCGGAACACGTGCATTTCACACCAACAAGAAAATAGTTACATTCTTTGACAGTGTCATTTATCATACAGTGTATGGCAATGTAGTCTTGAGGTAATTCCCCGGGGGGTGGGGGGGCCACTGCCATATATGGGCTATATAGGTATGTGCCGCTGTGAAGGGTATGGTTTTCAAGCAGTTTACTCTAGGATAGGGTATATAAATCAGAGCGTTTGGGTCTAGAATAGGGTATCATTTTTCACAAAACTGACTGGTTGGTTGAAGATTTTATCTAGAGTAAGGAAAGTAGGAATTGTCACTCAAAAATATAAAATAATCAAATCGGCAAGTTTAAATTTACGCAAATCAGCCTCAACAAGGTCGATAGATGGGGGGATTTGGGCAGCTCTACTCTAGTATAGGTTAGCAAAATTCAGCTGAACTAGCTCTGGTATAGGCTAAGGTTTCCAGGGCCTTAGGGTCCCAGCGGCACATGTCCACCCAGAAATTCCCAAAGTACCCCCAGGGTAAATCCGAGCGTTCTGATTGGTTCTTTGTCGGTCAGGATTTGCCATACGGTCATAAAAAACGGTCATAAGCCGTGTATTTTTTTCCTACGAAAGCAGGCAAATGCCATATAAAAAAAAACTACTCTCTAACCTATTGTAGCTTGCTGGGGAATATAAGCCCTCGCTCGTTTTTGTATGGACCTCGCTGTGCTCGGTTCGTCTTGCCACGCCCTCGGATCAATATTTCCCTGTGCGGCCCTCATCTAATTCTGTACTCATATTTCCATGTATACTTATACATACTGGAATTTATGTTACATCAGGACATACACTTCAATAAATTTCACAATCATTATTGTCAGTTATTAATGACAGCCTTTTACTGCCCTAGACAAAGTTGCTGACATGGACAGAAACTAAAAAGTTTAATATACGCATAATAGGATATGAGTACTGAGAACGCTAGTGATTGTAATACATCCTTCTCTACAGTCAGATGTACCCCGGCCATCGTTAAGTGAAGCCAGAACAACATACGTTACGGAGAGCATATATCTACGTATCTAAAAAAAAATGTCATTCAGTTCATTCCATTCTTTTCTGGCCTGGAAGCTGACGCCTGACAGTCTCTCGGCCGGAGAAGACGAAAAAAAGATATTTACAAATTTTCCCGGCTGTAATACGCACCTGAAATTAGTCTAGATCGCTGTGTATAAAAAATTAATACACGCTTAATTAACTCTTCCAGTCCCAAAAGGGCATAAGGGTCTACCTGAGAGACCATGGTCCTTGTTCCGCTTGTGACGTCTTTTTGAAAATCCCAAAATTTTCCTTGGTGCGAATGCCCCAACAAGAAATGAAATGATTGCCTCAAAGAAGAAGAAAATTCTAGCCTTTGTGTTGCAAGGGGTTTTTTCAGAGTTCAGCATCAATTCCCTGGGGAACAAGAGACTGAAATAAAGACGTCTGAGGTTAATTTGCCATTTGGGGCCGAGAGTCTGGGATTCAAAATATCACTTTTAGTCGAGTCGCAAGAACTTCCTTCAGAAAAAATTTAAAACAATTCGCCGGTAAAATTAACTACAGTATTTCAAATTAACCTTCAAAATAAAACTGTACTTCAATTAGGTCATCAATTAGGCGAATCTACTATACGGGATAAAGAAAGGTTGAACACTGCTCATATAAATGCTACATTACAACTACAACGGCTCTAACAAACCCTAAAAGCATTGCGTCCCTACACCTTAGCAAAGAAAGGGGCCGATTTATGGTATCACACTTCCTATTATACTATACCATGTTCAATTTCTTTTGATTCTGTTTCGTTTAGTTTTAAGTCCAAATTCATTATTTGTTTCATAAAAACCATACTAGATCAGACTGCAGTCCCTTAGGGTGTTTCAATATTTACAAACTACCAAAAAGGACTATCAACAAATCGCACTCCTATCCGATTGATTCACAGAAGCTCCACCACCATGAAATCAACCCAAAATACTTAAAGCCGTTTCCCCTTTAACCAGGACATTTGGTGTATCATGTACAGCATGTAAGAATAAATTTTAGAAACGTTCTCACTACCTTTTGTTGAGAGGTTTCCCTAAAAAAGCACAACCAAACAAGCTAGGAAGGTCAATTTTAAAACAGGAGCAAATAAAACTCATGGAAACCTATTTTACCCTCTAAGGTATTGGAGATCACAGGCTGTAATTACTCGATAGGTCGAACTTGTTTCTTTAAGTCCTTTAACATTCTGCACTAAAAAGTAGACGCACTGAAAAAGAAATAGAATGGCAATCCTGATGGTATCACCATCAGAACATATCGTAACACTTCAACTTTCCCAGAGTATGGTAACCGTGTTCCTTATCTTTACCGTTGTTCTCGTTTTTATCGAGGGTATCTCCAAACCTCAGCTGTTTAACTGGAAGATGTATCTTGTCAGTTAGGAGACCGCTATCTTCTCGCAGCACATTGTCATTCTTATCACAGTTACAAACAAGGCCGGTGCGTGCGCAGGAATTATTCATCCCGCATGCGCAAATCTGATTCCCATTACCAGGTGATGCACCGCCCCAGTAATTCATAGCATTGCCATTGCGTGACACCCACCATCCGATTACTCTGTTCGATTCATTTTTAAACAGTTGCGAGTTTAGGCATTCATACTTGATGAATTGTTCACAGCGTGCGGAAATATTAGCGAGCTTTGCCAGCTGAGGGAGACTTGCTCCTGTGTAGTTAATGTCACGTTTGTAACAACCTGGAGGTTCACATCCATCCACCAGCGTTCTGTTTTCACTGTCGTGACTAATGACGGTCACACCAACTGCTTTCTTGTCAGTCATGTCACAGGTGACGTTATAAGATGGCATGTCTCCTTCACCATCTGGATCAATGACGTAAGTACCATTTCCAGCTGTAGGGTCAAGCTTCTTTAAGTCGCTGCAAGACTTTGCTAACAATGAGAAAGAAATTTAAGTTTTAACAAGAGCCCACAGAAAGGTCGTAATAGTTTTTGATAATATCTTATACTCACGAAAAACCTTGATAAGGCAGGCACGATAATTTTAGAGCGATGAAAACAGCTTTTACAACTTGAGGTTATAATTGTAAGTAGCATTTAAAGACTTTTAATCTTAGCGTAAGCTTTACATCTGAGATAAAATAATGGAATACTCATATATTATATAACTGTTGACCATTCACTTTGTATTAAGATGAAATATGGATTTTAAACACAAAATTAGACGTGTTTCACATCAGGTAAGACCAGGAATAGAACAAAGCGCACTGCAATTTACCTGGACGACAGTTCGTTCCTGGGAATCCAGTGCGACAGACGCAACGAAAACCTTTACTGGTGAATCCAACTTGACAAGTACCTCCATTTAAACACGGACTGGTACTACAGGGATTCTGTTAAAAGAGCACAGTAAAACAATCCTAACTGGTAAGTCAATGTCTGAACATGAGTAATTTCGAAACAAATAAAGGTTCGGGCGACTTCACGTAACCATCGCTCCCTGTTTATCAAATAGTCTACCAGCCATTTAAGACTAGATTATCAAGTTTGGCTTCCTCACGATTTCCAGCCTTTCACCCTGGACGAAATTCCGTAGCAGTAATCCGCAATTTCTTTGAATGCAAAAAAATATCACTCAGGCATGAAACTATTTACCTCGATAGCTAGGAAGGTGAAAGCTGGCTTTTCCTCAAGGACGGTCAAGTCGTCTTCATCGGTGGCGCTATTCAATTCACATCTGTATTTCCCGCCGTGAGAAGGCCCGAAATTTATGGACACACAGTTGGGTTCCATATAACACATCACTCGGCAGCTCCCTTCACTAATGACCTCTGCACTTCTGATCACGTGATCCTTCATTACCTTGTTCTCTATTGGTTCCTTGAATTCGATGATGCGGTATTCGTCATCTGTGAATGACGCAAAAGAAAAATTTCTGATGTTGTGCCTCAACCTCGTTCCCAGGCTCTCTCTCCACTGCCTCCGAGAGAGAAAAGAGAGCCTAGAAACGAGGTTGGTTGTGTTTTCGTGATTACAAAACTCATTTGCGTATGACTCGTACGGACGCTTACCCTGCGAGCGGTTGGTTTCTCCTACGCCGAACGAGAGAGAAACCACTGCGAGCCTTAGAGTTAACCGTCGTCCAGCGCCATGGACGAAAATAAATTGACATTGAACTGGTAAAACTAGTTTAAAAGCAGGTATAGGCTCGCATGCATGCGCTCACCAACATAACTAACTATGGTTTAAGCAACATGTAGTGATCAAAGTTCAACTCTACTGTGAATGATTACGAAGGCCCTGGGGACGAGGTTGTGATGCTGAAAGACGTTTCATAATTCTTTGAGACTGCGAGAACGCTTCTGTTTTTACTTTTGATGACGTCCAGTCGCTTGAAACAACTTTTACAAACCCGCCTTCTATCGTAATATCCCAGTTAAAATCGTGTTGTTGTTAGGAGTATTGTCTTCAACGAACTCAGCAATCCCGCACAAGAGGGAAAGAAAGCCTTAAATTTAGACAAGATTTAGACCACAAACTAGGTAATACTTCGGCGAACGTCGGCGCTTTTGGCGATAAATTTTCATTCTTTTGACCGGCGTTGTACAAACACTTCTTGCGAGCAAATGAAACTGACGTCAAATGCATCGTGTGAAGCGCGACGAACTCGCGTATGCTCGATGGAAAAGCGGACGGTTGCACGCAGTGGTTTCTCTGGAGAAACCAACTGCTCGCAGGGTAACAGACGCTTTATGTTCTGTGCAAAATCACAGACATACCATGTTCAATGCCCTAGAAATAAATTAAACCATATAATGTTTAGTTAAACTAAATTTTTTAAAACTTGCAGCTGCCCCTGCAGTATAAAAAATGTTTACTGATCTGTTTTAAAGATAGTCTCATCAGCGAGTGTTTTGTCAAGAAGACGGATAAAAGAGGTAAAAAAAGGTTTAGGCTGATCTATACACCTGAAGTGAGGAGAAAGATGCAGACTATTTGTTCCAGTTTTCACAGTCATTAAGTCTACGAACAGCGAATTGCCTACTTGACTAGAGAGCTTTCTCTGTTTACATGCCGATTTTGAACATCTTCACTCCACGTTATTCTTTAAATTTCCTAGCTGAAAATCGTACAATAAAAACAATGTTTCTGAGCTTCAGGCTTCATGCGTTACTTTTCGACTTTGGTCTAAACAAAAAAAAAAACGTTTTGGGAGAACTCCAAGACCACAAAGCTTTTAGGGTGTTTCACCGACAAACGTTATTTCGCTACGAGAAACAAAATGGATTGATAGAGTGAAAATGGTCAGATTATTTTAACCTCGAAAGTAGTAGCAAGGGCAGCTATTTCATTCAATTCAAACTTTATTTCAAGTGACCGTGGGAAATCAAAAATACAAAACGATGGCAGCGCGATTATAATTAATTCTCCGAATTGTATTTTCAATCGAAATACATTGTAGTTACAATTGGTTTGCTCAGTACTCCTCAAGATAAGTTCTTTGATAGTCAACTTCTCATTCGATAATCGCAGGCCTCATTCGACGATCAGGTTGTAGGGAATTACCTGCCGGCTCACTAAGACTGATAAGGTAACAAAATATAATCTCTAAGATAAATACATGTGCCTCAATCTCAAAGATTCACTTCGAACAACCCAGACCAAAAATACAATTTGAATGGATTTTTGTCTAGATTCTAACCAGTAGCAATGGTCTTCGTACACAGCCAATGCAGGTTAATAGAAATGATTCCAATGTGAGAGAGGGAGGATATTCCACAATGATTGAAAAGCAAAGATCCTGATCATTCCCCGCCCCATGGAACCCTGATAACAGGGCTTCAACTGTTCCCTGAAATATAAAGACTGCGATAAACTTAACGTCCTCCGCTATTTACCACAATGGCATTATACTCACCGGTGCAAGGAGAACCGAATGGAAATACGATTCCAGATAAAATGCAAACGATAGCAATAACAGTTGCAAGTCCACTCTCTAAATGAGCCGAACTAACCATTCTTCAATTGGACCAGAACCGCTAGACCACAGAGTTGACGACGTATAGCAAACCCCTCACAGTTTCGCCCAGTATATAATTTTTAACTTTAACTTCTCTTTAGCGTATACGAGTGAAAACTAAGGCAATGTCGTTACCTGTCGTTCGTTTATGCTAAAAAGGGAGATTGGTTTAACAAGACCGTTTTCTATGTAAATAAAATAAAAGTTGTCTGACAGGTTTGCTTAAAAAACCGAAAATACTGGAAAGATATTAAAAACTGCAATGAAGTACTCTTGAAATAACATAAAGTGTTGAGCATTGTCGAGACCATTTCCTTAATTGTTTCGAAGATATTTCATAAGTGAAAACAGCTTGATGCCGCTTGCGTGCCGATGTTTGGGAAATAAAATAATGAATTGAAAACAGTTATGAACACAGCTGCAAACATTCACCACGTCAATGCTGGGGACTCGACATTTATAAATGCTTTTCACCTGGGTTACTTTTTTTCGTTTTGAAAATAAAATTTTAAGCATGTTCCAATATATTGAGTCCAGGGACTGATAATGAAACTCCGAAGAGGTTACCAAGTGACAAAATGTCTGTTGGAGGGTCCACGAACGAGTGGCGTTTGTTATACACGAGCACAGAATGGTTAAACAACTGGAACGAATCGTTTCCATTGGTTCAGTAGTCGCTTCAGTTCACGACTTTAAAACCCCATTGGATTTTGTCTACATCTAAGGTTAAGTGACTGGACACATAACATAGCAGAAACGTTTGTTTTTCAAGCTTCATAACCATTATATGTTATTTCGAAATATTCTCCAGTATGATAAATACGTATTTAATTAATTTCACTAAATATTATCCACTCGGTATAGTCAAATATCGGATAGTGCCTTAATTAAAGAATAACTAGTTGCGTCCGGCCGCTGATTCACGGTATTATTACTTAGATGTAGGTTCAGTAAAACCATAAATTTCTTTATTCAGAAGTAAGGAATCCTAGGTGACAGGATAATGAAAATATCTTTAATTAACAGCAAGAGCCAGCGGATGTCGATTACGGGTATTTTTTTTGTAAGCCTTCATCAAACTTTTAATAACGGCTGAAGTTGTAATTGATACGAAGAGCTTACGGTTTACTTAGCAATATCAGCGTGCATAATAATGGGTATCACCATTTAAGCGAAAGTGAGAAACACATGCAATTAAACGAAATAAGGGGCCCACTCTCAATTTTCTCGAAATTTTAAAAATGCCTCAGTGACAATTATTAGCATCTTTTCAAATGAAAAACGATGAATATGGAAACAACCAGAAAAGTTATACGATCCACTAACAACTCCTCTTAACATTACCGATAAAATGCTTTTCAACGGTTAATAAAATTATGTTTTCATGGACGCCATACAGTCTCAAAGAGCGCCGACGCAAACGATTGCAAATAATCGAGAAGACTCCCTACTTGAGATAATTTTTTCTTTGTCGATTTTTTAAATTCCTTGTTTTTTCTGTTCTTTTTCCCTTGGTCTTAAAGAAGTCCGCAAAATTTGGCGATGGAACCTGTCGTAACGTGTTTTTTACGTCTGCACACATCTCTTTCCGCGTACAACTTTTCGACACAATTAATGAGCAAAGAGCTTATCGGCTTCTATGCTTGATGATAACTCTTAAGGTTTTTTAAGACTTAACTTTTATTTATATGGCTAGATTTTTCCCCTGAATGCTATCTACGGTGGCTCATATACGGTGACTCATAGGGACAAAACACTTCCATAGGGACAAAACACTTCCACAAATCACAAAGCACTTGCTCGGATGGAAAACACTTGCTTGAAAAAAAAAAACAATTGCTGGGATGGAAAACACTTGCACGAGTGACAAAACACTTGCACAGATCGAAAACAATTCTACTAATACAAACACTTTCACAAATCACTATACATTTCCACAAATACGAAACACCCCCACAAATCACAAAATACTTGCACAACCTGAATAACTTATCGAACAGTTAACACGTGCGGAGTGCCTTTTGGTTTGGCTACTAAGGCTCTAAGGCCGGGATGCTAAGGTCAGTTCGCACTTCGCGGGTCGAGCAAACTTCGAACTTCAACTGGAAGGTGAGTACGTGTTCTATCGTATATTTTAATGCTGTTATTCGGTCTGATTTGCTAGTATTGCTCCCTGTCCACCATTGTGGCCGTTTAAAGCATTTTTGCAAGGATAATGCTGCGTGATCACTTAAACTGAGCTTTGCAACTAAGCGACCACAAACGAAACAGTGCAATGGCTTGCAAGGCATCTTCCTGACGGCCAATAATATATGACCAGTAAACGAGAAGACCGAAAATATATTATTCAATTAAATTCTTATCTACCTTTCACATCGCTAGCATTATAAAGGAAAGGAGTATGTGAAAGATGCCTCAAGTGACTCAACAATTGTTCGCTGTGTCTCTATGTCCGGCAGCCGGACAGGATTTTCAAAACACTCCGTGTCCGGCAGTCAAAATTATTTTTTAAAAATTTCAGTTAATAATGTCAAATCTTTGTTTATATGGCTGAATACTAATTTTGGTGAGCCCGGCACCCGGTATATCGGGATTTGTAACGTAGTCTATTATTAAGTGACCGACAGTCAAAACATTTGAATAGCAATCCGGTTAGCCTAAAAAGCACTCCGGTTAGCCTGAATAGCACTCCGGTTAGCTTAAATAGCTCTGCGGTTAGCCTGTTTACGGTTAGCTTTCAATAACGCTAAGGATAACTCGATAAATACTTAAAAAATTCCGAAGATGGCCGGCCGGTTGCGGTGGCGCAGTGGTCATCAGTATCGCTTACCAGGCCGGCGACCTGGGTTTGATTCCTCTTGGGATCGCCTTTCAGTACGTTCATTTTACGTTGTTTTACTTTAAAAAAAAAATTTCTACGTCTCACTGCCGGACACGGAGTATTTTAAGAAACCTGTCCGGCTGCCGGACATGTAGCCACAGCAACAATCGTTTTGTTTTGTTCTTGGTCTCTTCGTTGTATAGCTCAGTAGTCATCGCTCCAAAATTTTGCAATGCTTTAAACGGCCACAATGGTGGACAGGGAGCAATACTAGCAAATCAGACCGAATAACAGCATTAAAATATACGATAGAACACGTACTCACCTTCCAGTTGAAGTTCGAAGTTTGCTCGACCCGCGAAGTGCGAACTGACCTTAGCATCCCGGCCTTAGAGCCTTAGTAGCCAAACCAAGAGGCACTCTGCACGTGTTAACTGTTCGATAAGTTATTCAGGTTGTGCAAGTATTTTGTGATTTGTGGGGGTGTTTCGTATTTGTGGAAATGTATAGTGATTTGTGAAAGTGTTTGTATTAGTAGAATTGTTTTCGATCTGTGCAAGTGTTTTGTCACCCCTGCAAGTGTTTTCCATCCCAGCAATTGTTTTTTTTTTCCGAGCAAGTGTTTTCCATCCGAGCAAGTGTTTTGTGATTTGTGGAAGTGTTTTGTCCCTATGGAGGTGTTTTGTCCCTATGAGCCACCGTATTTACCCTTTTTTGTTCATTATGCAGATATGAACTTGCCTTCCAACAGATAACAAGACGTTTCAGGAGTCAGCAATACCTCTGTTGTAAAAATATTAAGCGAATAAAGTTTAGAACCATAACGTGTCAAAAAACATTTCTTTTTTTCATGCAAGTTGGAAAGTTATTTCACGCCAAGTCTGAGTTTCGACCTCTTCAGGCTGTAAGACCTTCATTGATGTCAAATGAGCTAGCTTCTCAGGACAACAAAAGATCTCTTAAAAATGGCGCCCGTTTGTTATTTAGACGGCAATTTGAGGTTGTTGAAATGGAATTCGAAGAGGGTTTGAGATTTACCAATTTAACAGAAGTTTATTGTTAACTTTAAAATTCGTTACATCTCCGTGTTATTTAAGTTAAGTGGTACTGTCTTTGATTAATTCAGACAAAACAGCAAAGTGCAAAAACTCGTAATCCAGACGAACTTAATGTTATCGGGCAATTCCATGGCACTTGAACTTTCCTAATGTATGGTAGACCTCCTCATTCCTTTTCTCAGCGTCTCCAAACCTGAGCTGTTTAACTGGAAGATGTGTCTTGTCAGTGAGGAGACCGCTGTCTTCACGCCATTTTTTGTCATTGGCATCACAGTTGCAAGCTAGTTCTGGCTTTGCCCATGAGCTGTTCATCCCGCATGCGCACTGCCACTGCTGGGTTCTGCTCCACAAGCCATATCTCTATTACTTGGTTCTTTGCCATCTTTCCTGCAAACCTAATACCCGTTCCTTGTTCAATCTGTTAATTTACCACAAACTGAAGACGGCACCCTCCACTACGCTACACAATTGTCCTGATACGGCCAATGAAATAGATAATTGTTCCATCTGGCCTCGGGTTTACCTTCGATGTACCACGACACTAAACAAATAGCTGATATTCATAATTTTCTCATCAAGCCTAAATATCACTCACACTGAATTTTAAAAACAGGCACTTTAAAATGTGTTGCTTCCCTTATATATATGTATTAAAACTAAGTTATATTTCATCAGAAACTCCTGATTTTTTTCTTTAAAAAAACACCAAGCTTAATAATCCTACGTTAAAAAGTGTCGTTTCGAGAGCCTTTATTTTGTCAATGTCCACTTGAAAACGACCAAAGGAAACTTAAATATATAGCGCTGTTCAGTCAGGCGATTCCATAGCACTTGAACTTTCCCAGTGTATGGTAGCCTTGTTCATTTAAGTCCGTTTTATTAGCATAACCCGTATCTCCAAACCTCAGCTGTTTAACTGGAAGATGAGCCTTGTCAGCGAGGAGACCGCTGTCTTCACGCCATTGGTTATCATTGGCATCACAGTTGCAGGGTAGCTTTGGCTTTTTACATGACTTGGTCATCCCGCATGCGCACTTGTCACTGCCGAGTTCTGCTCCACCCCAGTACGTCATTTTAGCAGAATCACGTGACACCCACCAGGCGAAAAAAGTTTTGTTTTTGGACATCAATGAACCAATGCACTCATACTTGATAAACTGTTCGCAGCGTGCGGAAATATTAGCGAGCTTTGCCAGCTGAGGAAGACTTGCTCCTGTGTAGTTAATGTCACGTTTGTAGCAACCTGGAGGTTCACATCCATCCACCAGCGTTCTGTTTTCACTGTCGTGACTAATGACGGTCACGCCAACTCCATTCTTGTCAGTCATGTCACAGGTAACGTTGTAAGGTGGCACGCCTCCATCACCATCTGGATCAATGACGTAAGTACCATTTTCCACTGTAGGGTCAAGCTTCTTTAAGTGGCTGCAAGACTTTGCTAACGACAAGAAAAGGAATAAAGTCAAAAGTGACTCAAGGAATAACTTATCATTACACTGAGTCTGTTATCTTGCATCCAAACAATTAACGTTAGAATAATTCATAACTCTTGGCCTCGCTTTTCAAAACAGTATTTGGTTCTATAAGTTACCAATGTTTTGTTTAATATTTGCCAGAAATGTAACGGTGAATGGTCATTGATTTTATCATAAGCAAACTGCTTCCAATTTTTGTCATCTCCATGACAGCAAAATGATACGGAAAGAGGTAAATTTTGCCATGATAATTTATGCGCTTTAACAGTTTATTATATGACTTGCGTTTGCAGCCAATATAACGCGCGCAATGCCAACAGGCCAATTACGGGCCTGCAAAAACCTAGCAAAGAGCTATATAATAAACTACTTATTAGCCTCGAACGTTTGGTCTTTACAGGAAAATCTCAAACTCCGGCCTTGCCGCTCGGTCAATACGGCAAGGTCTCGGTCTGAGATTTTCCCGTTAAGATCCTTTCTCGTCCCCAGGGGCCGCCCTCCTTTTGGTCAGCACCAAAACTTGCGACCTCTGGCCAAACCCGATTTTCTGAGCATGTGCATAGTATTCGTTTCGTATTTTCAGCCAATCAGATTTGTCAGACTTAACGGGAAGTCCGTGAATGGCGGGAATGTTGCGTTGTCGTTTTGGGTGCAAAATAATTAAATTTCGAAGACATGTATTTCATTCACTTAAAAGTACTTCGTGAATCTAATTAATTTTCACCATGTGCGAAACCTTCAAATGGATTAAGCTTCTGGTGGTTGAATCGCAGAAGGATGGTCTACAGATTACTGTAACAATTTCTTTGGGCAAATGATTGTGAGCGACGCGAGAGCTTTTCAAAGTACGTCAAAAATGCAAATATTTGACCATCCGTCGTCAAATTTCAATTTACCTGATTTACGGGTTAGGCGTATATTTTAGCATGCGCCACATGACTTGACCTATGTTAAGTTGAAATAGACACAGACCTGATAATTCGAAATGTTCTAACCTCATTTGCTGTAAAAGGCAGGTCCAAAGTCGATTTGACGTGTTTCTCTCCCCATTCGTCGCACATAAAGCAGAAGTTTGCTTTTGTTTACATAACGTTCGATGTACATCGCCAACTGTCAACTTATTTAATGGTCGAATACCATGAATCTGTGACCCTCTTTCGACACATATGATCACCACTGCATCTAAGTCAAAAACGGCTAAGTCATTTGTAGATAGTTGCTTGCTTTGCACTTCACCAAAATATTACGTTTGATCATCATGGTTTGAACTTGAGGCTTGAATGCTTGCTTGCGGCGGTTCCTTGTTCGTCACGCAATGCTGTCATCCCATTTTAGGGGGTACAGGTAGGACAATTGCTATCCTAATACGTAAGGCTCCGTAAGGCTTGGAACCACTGGGAGCACACAATCGTGTCGAGTAGGAAAAGATTAAATTAAGAAATGAAAAGAATGAATAGTTTACCATTGCCCCTGTTGTTATCTTTTACTCGACCACCGCTACCTACATGCCCTGCGTAACACTGTAACGCTAAACTCATACGTAGGTCTTTTCGCGCTGTGCAATTATTTTTGGTTTACATGTAATACAGTGGGCTACCCTCGGGGAAATGGGTGGTCACCGCCTAATGGGGCTAGAGGTTGGTGTACCTTCAATATTTAATTTTTCACTATCGGGTTATAAATTTCTTGGTGAACATGGAGTCAATCCAAGACAATCAAGATTGACGTGTGTTTGAATTATCAC